>NC_134396.1:56921662-57073177 GCF_035582795.1 Mycteria americana
AAATAAAGCATAACTTCTTGTGGGTACCTTAGGAACCAAATAAAAAGACAGCAAGGGTAGAAGAGAAAAAGGGCTGACACACTACAGTAATGTTTGATTTATGAAAGACTTCATAAATGATTAACAAGCATCATGGACATGTTTGCAGAAATGCATAGTGGGTTATAGAAAATGCTTTGGTGAAATATGCTCATTATCTGTAATCATGAATCTAAGAAACATGTTTTTACTCTTTATTTTACACATGCATACTCACAACTACATGATTTGTTAACACATCCTAAATAAAAAGAACACAGCTAAAAACTGCCTGTTTTTGTCACTGATTTCCACATTCAAAGGACACCTGCTGCTTTTGTTCCTAAACCAGTTTCAAATAAGGGGCATGCCTGTGATTCTTTTCTACCCTACTTGTGATCTGTTTCATCATGCAGTATCTTTGAACCCATCAAGTAATAACATCTTTTCCCCAGCATTTTAATGCCGCTTCAATTTTTTTTCCCTGTTATACAGAGGAGGAAGATGAAGTACAGCAGACCACAGGAAGTGAATATACCTCTCCCACTTTCTAATATTCATGCATACTGCAAATCTGTGGAGGGGAAGATGGACAATGAAATACCAGTGTGACAATTCAAGCTGCTCTGACTGGCGAGGGCCCTTCCCAGCCTAAAGCACCCCTAACCTTTCAATCAGGCCTAGTGGTGATTATTTTCAGCCCGATAATTTTCAGCCCCTCTTAAATCATGAGCACCAGGACTAACAAGGTCTGATTTGCTACAGGTTGTCTGTTGTGGTTGACCGAGTACGGTAAAGAAGTCTTTCCTGGTATTTATAAGGGCTATCTCCTCAATGCATTCTCTGGAGCTGAATGAGCTTAGACCTCCACTCATCAGTTCAAAGGAGGCATTTACAGAATCCCTCTCCTCTGCAAAGATGTCTACTTTCAAGAAATATGTAACAACTTAACCGTCACTAGGAGCACTACTCCTCTGGCAGATCTGAAAATCAACCTGCAGTTTGAATAATTATTTTGAGGAATGGAGAAAGGGAACAACACACAGACACGCAAGCTACGGGAGAACAGGTATGCTACTAGGGTTTATACACACGGCTTTTTTAAGTAGCAGGAGAGGCTGCAGCGCACTGCGTGATACAAATACGTTACCAAGCAAGCGCTCCTCTGCTTTCGATACCTTTCAGACAAAAGTCCCTCATGCAGCGCTCCATGCGGAAAGATCCGTGTGCTGCACCTCTATAAAGGATGCAAAGCAATGAAAACCAAGGATGTGGCAGGATGTGACATGGGAGGTGAAGGGTGGATTCCCTAAAAGTTCCGAGCACAACTGAAGTGTTCTGATCCAGGCTAGCACACAGCAGAAACAAACACGAGCAAGGGCAGTAAGCCTATCTTAGGCTTTTTCTCATTTAATTTCAGATTTAATTTCAGATTTCACTGAGCATTTGCATACAAGCTTGGAAAGAGAAGCAAAGCTCCAGTTTGTTAACAGCTAAGTGGAGATACTGCTGCATAAGCAAATATCATGCAACTGAAGGAGGAGGAGAATGGAAATAGCTTTTGGCTGCTACCTCAGGTTTTTGGTGCGCACGAAGAGACAAGGAGACAGAGCAGTTCAAGGATCACTTTAAGCTGCGCAAGCTGATAAAAATCTCTGAAGACCCATAACATATCAGTGTTCTCTAGTAATCTGGAACAATACCTTCTGATCCCAACATGAATGATGCCAAAACAAGGACAGTCAAGCAGCTTGTGCCAGTTTTGTGTCATCTGAGAACAGTGTGGGCTCAAGAATGCCTGTGAGGCCAAGGATCTGACTCCTGCTGTGGTTTGGGTAGGTTTCAACTCCTCGCAAGAACAAGGTATTTTGGGAGAGCCCTCATGCTACGATGAAGTTTCTTGGACTGGGGGCAATCTGGGCAGCTGGAGAGATCACACATTAAAATGGCACTTTCCTACTCCTCTGCCAGATTGCTTGTTTTCATGAAGGTCTTAAGTCAAAGATAGCTAAAGTATTAGTCTGTTTTTGTTCTGGTTAGGTTGGTGAATTCAGCTGAGTTTGGAGCAGATACAGAATAATCTTCACAACTAAAAGCATTTGATTAACTGAACAAATTGACACGGCTTATGCAGAGAACAAACGTAACAGACTTCCAGAGCTGGAACCATCTTTTCACTTTAGACTTAGCTCTTCAGAACAGCCTCAGGGAAGCCTGAACACTGCCCACATGCACTGCTTCTTATGCCAACGGGCTGCCTGGGACTGCGCTGATGCACTGCTCATCTGGCAGCTTTCATGGGCAGCAACTACAAACCCCACAACTTTTATTCTGCAGTCATGATGGAGTTTATATGCTGTATCAGGGCTGCTCATGTGATTCCCCTGGTGGACACAAAGAGATTTTGTGTAAGAACACTAGTATTACTTTTCCTACTACTATTTAAGCCTGGTACTACATATAGCAGTTGTAAATAGTGCTGACCTGATTACAACCTTATTCTCATGTAATAATAATATTAATCCCCTGAACTGGCACAGAAGTTCCCCAGCATTTTATCTGTATTACTGGATTCAGGATTACGGTCAGCTATGTGTAAGCAGTTTCTAGGGCGTTGACTGGCCCAGACTTGAACAGATTTGATTTTTAATACGGCAATATCATATGGAGGTAAAATAAACCTCTGTGTTACGAAATTAGCTGCTACACTGCAGGCACCCTACAGAAATAAGCAATTACCTCATTTACTAATGACCCGCGAGAAACAAACTCCATATGTATGTTGTTTCTTAGCTACTGTTCTAGAAAGCGGCTCAATCTGTTAACTGAGCACAGTAAATACCTAATTAAATTAAATCTCCAACAAGCCTGAGAAAAATGTATTGAAAGCACTCTGCTTGATTACAGACATTGGTCTAAAGTAACAGCCCTATTGATCTGGTCAACTTCAAGCTTATTCACTTCACCCAATTTAATTTGAGAAGAACAATAACTAAATTCTAGTTCGATCTCCTTTCCCACTCTCCAGGGAAATAATCTGAAGTGACTCTGAGTTCAGGTGGCATACAGAAAATATTTAATAAGTCAAAGAAAACATTTGTTTTGTTGCAACTATGGACACAAAGTTACATTAAAAATGCAAATATGGTTTCCAGTGCAACAATTACATACTGTTGCTGACAGGGCCATATACCATGAACAAGATTCTCTGGTGGGGGCAATAAACCAGTTGTTCTGCAAGTTCAAGATGATATTAAATACTGTGTTTCAATGAAGTCCTCTATAGGTGCAAACTAAATGAAAACAACTGAAAAAAAAAAACCCAAACCTGCCAGCTGTGCCTGAATATAGAGGCTGCTTGATTTTTTTATGCTCCGTGCCAATCCAACATTAACCCTTTGTCTACTGGGCAAGACATCTATCCAATCTGTCAAAGAAGAATTTCCCTAATTAAAGAAGAATGAACATTTAAACTGGCTTGCTGTATATGAAAGACAGCTCAGTCTCTACAGAGCAATTCAAGACTTACCCTCTCCAGGGTCAGTGGTCTGAACACAATTTGGGTCAGCAAAGTCCCACTGCTGCTATCATCTGACAATTGCTCTAGCCACTTACACAAAACAAGCTGATGACCTCAATTCTGTTTCCACCAGAGATGCTTCCGTAACAGAGAAACATCAGTAACACGTGCAGCATCCCTGCTAACAGTTCCAACAGACAAGCCAGCAACTACTAGATCAGCATGGTTAACACACTGTCCTTTCTGTCCTGGGCCCTGACTACACTAAGGGAATTGTGAAATATTCAATAACATAGCCGGTACCTGTGTGGCTCCGCAAATGCTTGGTTCACTGGGGATTCCAATATAGGCTGCCCAAGTCAAGCAGTATCCGCATACACAGAACTAGACAGCATTTTCCTCATCATCTAACCCTCATAGTCTAACCCTCTGCTACTGCTGGCAGCCAGACAAAACCTAACAGTTTTGTGCAGAGATACTAAGGCTAGCTCTAGGATTAATGCAGCTGTATTAACTGGGCCAATTAAAAGTATGCTTTTTTGCTTCCCTTTGGATACAATCCTAATGCAACAATTCTGATTTTAATAGGTATCTCTGCACAGTCACACATTTCATTACACAAACTTAACTTTAATACTTTAAAGCTCCATTTTCAAAGTAGTTAGTCAGTAGCCTTACTCCTTACTGTTTCTTCAGAACCACAATCCTCTTGTCTGTTAGACACCTCATAGTCTAATTTCTAGCCTAATATAGCCATGAGTGGTTTATATTAATCTGTTCTTGCTCCAGTTTTGTCCCTCAGTTTGAACAGCCATTAGCTCCCATTCTGACTTGCTTTCTCCAGCACTTGCAAAGAGAAATCAAATTCAGATTTTGCTTTGCCAAGTTGAGTAGGACAATCTCTTTAAGTCACTTTTCCAAGTAAGCTGCCCATTTCTCTGACCATCTTCTACATCTTGTTTTGCCCATTTAAACAGAACCTTTTCAAGCGTAAGAAATAAGAACTATAATATAACATTCCAGATCAGATCTCACCGCTCTTTACACAGTCTTTCCAATCTCTACTGGAAATAACTTATCTGGTACATCACAGGATTGAATTTGGCACCATGCATCAATGGCTCAGCCATGCTGATCCCTGAGAGTACAAATACCAATTCTTTCCCCTTTTCTGTTTTTTAACTGAGGAGCTCCTGGCTGTCAACATAGATTCTTGTTACCAATCTTTTAAGCACCTTAACTTGTATTCCATACTTCTCAAAATTTAAGTCTTTTTCTATTACATCTATCCTCAAGGCCATCTATTTTTTTGTTGTTTGATATCCCAAGATTGATCTGTATCATCTGTAGTGTCAGTATCTGCCATTTGTGTAAGCAAATTTCACAAACACACGCTTCTATTACCTGCCTGCTTGCCACCACTCCGCCCCCCCATCCCCAGTCCTGCAATAATTCCACAGGTGCGTAAATGCTGCTTCTGTAGCTCAAAGGCTAGTATTGCCTCTGTTTAAAAAGAAGCATCACTATAAAACCAGTCCAAAAACTTCAGGACCGAAACCGACTTACATTTATGGTATGTAATAAAACTAAGTATCACAAAGGAAAAGTTGAAGTGGTCTTGGTTTATTTGATAGCAGATTACTATTATTGCCTCATCACACATACCCTTTTTTAGTGTTAAGAGAGGCTAGAGAGTTTTGCAAAGGTAATTTGTGGCTTGATACCTGAAGATTGGAAGTTTCACACAACACAACTTCATGCTAAAATGATACATGCTAAAAAAACACTACAGGACAATGTTATTTTAGAAAGACAGTATTTGCATAAAAGGTCAATCTGCTGCCAGTAGGTAGAGAGCAACACTTCTGATAATTCTACCAAGATACAGGGGTCTAAACTGTCACTCAAATTGAACACAAACTCGAAACTACCTGTTTTAAAAATAAAATTATTTCATATCTAGCCAGAACTCTGCAGATTTAACAGGGACAAAGCTAACAAATTTTAAAAATACCAGAGACTGAGGTCACATTCTCTTGAATCTTTCATCTTCTTTGTGAACAAATTTCCAGTTTTTTTTACTTTGGACTCCACACAAAGCACAAGGCCTTTATCTGACCTTGCAGCATCATAAAATGTAGACAGGGAAGCAGGACATGGCTGGAACTACTCATTGTTCAGTTCTGAGAATTATTACCCACTGACAGGAGTCCTGCTCTTTTTCTTTCTCCTAATCACAAATTGAATTCCCATCAAAAACAAAGAAATATTTGTTGTTTACAGGAAAAAAAATGCCTCACAGGAAAATTCACTAAATGAACATCTGCTTTCTCTATAGACAAGTTACATATGCTTCCTTGGGAGATGAGTATCAGGTTTTCTGTTAACACATGATTTCTTACATTGGGTTGTTGTACACCTTGGCTGTTCATGACACACTCTTTTTCAATTATGTTCAGTTTTGTCCTAGTTCTGTAATTTGTATAGCTCAGCTTTAAAAACAAAAAGCCCTACAGCCAGTACAGGAAGCAAGACTGAACAGAAGCTTGTTCTGGTGACAAAATTATACAGGCTAGGAGGAACAAGAAGCCAGCTAGGAGGAACAAGGCAGCAACCTTACCCTTCTACGCAGTCTGTCCCTTTCTTCACGAATAGCATTCATGGTGGCCTTGGTCCTGTTCAGCTCCTCCTCTTTGCTACACAGCATGGCCGTGAGGCTCTCATTCTCTTCCCGCAAGCCAGCTAGCTCCTTTTCCCATCGAGACCTCTCTTCAGACAGATTTGGATAAAGGTCACGTCCCAATACACCCTCAATCTCTTCTACAGTCTGCAAAAATACAGTCACAGAAAGAAGCAGAGAAAGATGATTGAACAAGACTAATCGTAACAGGACAGAAGTGTGTAACAGGCAACTATATATACTTATAGGTACACGCCCAGCCCCACAACACCATTAGTTTGCTTCTTTTTTTGATAAGTAATATCAAACAAAATTATTGCTTATTTTGTTCGATAGTTTCACCATTTTACTAAAATATTTCATACTGACCAACACCAAAGCAGATCGATGTTTTATATGCAAATAAAACACAGGTTACCCAAGGATGACGGCAATCCCAGTAGTTTCATCTAAGAATACTTTAAAACAAAATAATGACTCCTTGTCATGGGTGAGCACTGTGCTGCTTGTTTCCCTCCCCGAGGAACAGGCAGAAAGTAGTGGCCTGTCAATGTGCATGGCATGGGGCCTTTCTTAGTTCTAGACCAACTCCTCAAAAGGGCAAGGAAAAGAGTGGGACAGTAAAAAAAGAGGACCCTTCTTTCCCATGTCCCTGAGCATGTTCTTTCCTAGAGGTGACCCAGAGATAAAAGAAAGAAAACTGGTCTTGGCTAGGCTTACATTATACCAGGAAGATGTTACAGCCTTTCTAGTACTTAAAAAAGGCTGGGTTTCTCTGGGACATATAATGCCATTCAGCATTTCCCACCCCACCCCTTGCTCAGAACTGTGCCTTGTAGGCACCGTTCAGCACGAAGGATATTCAGCAGCTTCCACCGGGTGAAACTAAACCACACACACACACCCCACCAGCAAGGGAATACTGCCATGCCTAAACTTATTGTCAGACTGGTCATTCAACATGTTGAAACACAGCATAACACTCAACGTGTCAGGTAACTACGTGCAGTTTTGATTCTACTGCACGGCATATGCTGTGCCTGTTTTAATTTGTTTCACTTATGGAAGACCTTTGAAACAAGCAAAACCCCTCCGATTGTTGCTTATAAGCTTTTGAATCTCTCTGAAAGCAGTCTGCATTAAAATGGTAGGAAGAAACATGGAAAATAAATGAATACATGATGTAACTAGTAACCTGGAAAGTTTCATTTCACTGGATAATCCAAGAACAAGTTGTAGCTAAAGCCTATACTTTTAAGTTTAACATGGGAGATAAATAACTCATGTACCAAGGTTAAAAATAGACTACTTAGTTGTTTTATTCAAAATGACTTTTAACTGAAGTTTATGTCTTTAATTTGGGAGGGACTAAAAGAACCAACTACAGTACAGCTGAAAATGACAAACCAAGTTGAAAATACATCCTCATTTTTTTTCTGCAAGAAATCTTCCCAGTCTTTTCAGCACTGTCTGACACTGAGGTATCAGTGAAATTTTATTATTTGTCCATGATAATGAAAAGTTGGTTATTTATTGTTATCAATACATTAATCTTAAAGAATAAATCTTGGCTACAGCAAGACTCCTTAGTGAGGAGGAAAAGACACTCATACAAAAGGAAAAATACTATTTTTAACAACTAGTTCAAAACACCTCTGTGGAACAAGCAGGGACAAAACTTTTGCAATCAGGTTCAGTTTATCCTTTTAAATAGTATTTCATGTGTCTCTTCCATAAAACTGCACTACGTTTAGAGTCATAAATATAAAACTCCATTGACAGAGTATCTACACTATAATTCTGCTCACATATTTGGTAGTAAGCTTAAATTGCTCTTCTAAAAGAGCAATGCCTTGCAACATCTCTGTATGATGAAAAGAAGCCGCAGCTCTCCCTTACATTAGTTTCACTTGGACCTATAGGTCTCAGGCTATGACAAGGTAAGTTATTTCAACACAACATGACAATGAGTTCAAATTCTGAATAAGCATAGGGCGGTTAATCTTATCATGTGAAGAAAAGCTCTGTAATGGCAGGAGCATTCTCTCTTGATGATGCCAGCTTTATTTTAAACAGTGCCTGTTCATTGCTGTCTTCTACGCTCCCTTCTTCTCCCAAAACTCCTCTTCTCTTTCACGCACTTCCCCTGCTGTTTCCTTACCCCTCTAATGCCAAGTTCTGCTGCTGCCCCCTTGCTCCTAGTGTTGCTATTTTTCCAACCCCTCTCTTTCCCAAGCCTCTTCTCCTCCTCAGAGCACTACTGGGGGTGATAAGCCTGGAGCAACACTGCAAGAGGAAGCAGAGGCAGTGGCTCAACACCACGGAGGTATCGTCAGAGAGAGAGGCTGCTGCTGTTTCTCCAGACTCCATTGCTACCATCTGCCCACACCAGTACAAAGCTCAGGCAGTGACAGCATCAGCATGGGTCTGACAGTCGTACTAAGGGATGCCCTATGGTCCTTAACAAAGCTGAGGGACCTTTCTGTTTGCTTCTATGGACCTTTGTTTTAACGTGATCAATATCCTTTTGCCGACTAAACTATTACCACAATTCTCCGGTTTGACGACCAACATGCTACCATCGTCCATGGTAAATAAAACATAAATATTGTACATGGATATATCTACATAAACTACCAGGTTGTTTATTTTTCTTCAAAGCAGTATTACAGAGCAGTTTTATCCAGCATGCTGCTGCACAGCAGATAAATTCAGGTATAATTTCATGGATTATACGACTGAATTAGAATGTAATGTTCTGAGCACAGGGCAGGATGTCATATCATGGTAATTTCAGTCTCGTCTCTGACACTGCCATCAGTACTCTGCCTTAGTTTCCTTACAAGAGGTGATGTGTTACAGACATGATATCAGATGAAATCAGCAAGTATCAGGTTTAAAAGAAGCAAAAAGCAGCACTTTTTCACAAGGCATAACTCAACGGTAGGATTTATTCCTAACAGAACTTATGGAGGCCAAAAATTTAGACTGGTTGAAAAACGCATTAGATAACAAACATAGAAGAAAATTCCACCCATTACTATTAAACACAAAGACATCATCCCTGGCTCAAGAAGTTCCTAAGCCCACCTTGCTGGAAGGATCTTGGAAGGAAGGAGAAGAAGGACATGCTATGCATGTCCTTTTTGATGCAGTCTTTCCACTGGCATCTGCCACTACACAGATGGACTTTTGGTCCGATCCCGTGAAGCTGTTCTCATGTTCTAAACGGTTCATGTTTGGAAATATTTACATATTTTTTTTTAATCGGTAGAGTTTTAGTGGTAGTTATCTGCTACTGATAGTTATTTACTCTTCAAAATATATGAAGCATTAACCAGCCTACTCTGTGGAAATTTTCTTAAACAAAGGATGGTTTTGTAACGGTTCAGTTTATGAGACAATCTGATAAATCTCATTTCAAGGTCCTCTCATTCTTTGTGGGACAGAAACAATTGAGCTAGCTAGGGTCACATGATTTGTATAAAAGAAACAAACAAACAAATTTACTAGCAACAGCATTAAAAGAAACCCAGTGAAATTTAACCATCAAAGCAGAAGGATTCAAAACATTTAGATGCATAACTCCACCAGTGGAGAAAAAAGCCAACAGTCAAAGCAAAAGACAGACAGAACATTTCAGGTTTCCGTTCATGATTCCACCTGTTTTAAAGATCTCTCAGTTCTCTGTTTGAGGAAGTCCAAAAGGAGAAATGACCTGCAGCCATGGGTGGAATTGTGGAGAGGGGCTCTACGTGTAGGTTTTGCTATATTAAACACATTGGTGACACATTTCCCTAGCGCATAATCGGAGAATGTCAGAGAGATTCTTACCTTCCTGAAAGGTTAATAACCTTTGCATGCTCTTGTCAAACACAAACAATCCCAGGCTCTACAGCATGGAGAGTGGGGAGAAGCTTTCCCCAAAAATGGCTATACATGTAGAGATCACATGAAAATAAAGGGCCTGCATTTCGGACCAGGAAGAAACTGCTGACAGTTACTTATCATTATAAAAGTTTTATTGTAGTTAATTCAAATCAACAGTAAATAATGGGGTTGATAAAAAGCTTGAGAATTAAGCTTATAGCAGCTATTTTGATGTTTTGTGGAATCCACCTCCTGCAGAAGTTTTCATCTCATCTCACTTCAGGGACCTCTGTGGACCTCACACAGACCAATCTCTACCTGTTTTCCAGGATCCACAATCTCTCTCTTGGTCAATACTGACTTCTGAGAAAACTTAGCCCTAAAACTCCATATAATACTGGGTAACATTCAAAGTATTGATCCTAATCCTCTGAGACACAAATAAACTGCTTTAAGACCCTTCTCAAGAGACCCAGAAGTCAGTCTGTCTCTCTCTCTCTCAAATATACCCACATTCTTCAAACTACTACTCAACATTAATCTCTTTATAGGCCATTATATTCTTCAGGCACCAGCAGGGACAGAGGGGACCTTTCCCAGTACTATGCCAAAGGGCTGTCTAAGCCATTTAGAATAGTCACAGACCTCCCTACTTCAAGAGCAAACTGTCAATATATTTGCTCTTATATAAATGAGTCACTGACGCCTTTCCCTCTGACACAAAAAACTTGTTCAGGTCTTTCCCTGAATATAGTAAGCCACTCTACAGTCCCCTCGCTTTCACGTTCTGAATTGCAATCCCTTCGTTACATGTGCTATCAGGCATCCGTCTTCTTGTTCTGTTACATGCACAAAAAACCCAAGACATACAAGTATCAGTTGAATTACTTGTTCCTGTGTCTGGCTTGTCTCTTTAGAATTAATATACCACACATACTCTGTGTTAAATACTAGCTTCGTATTTTAAGACAGCAAAGTCACAACCTGCACATAATTTATGGCATTTTATCTTCAAATTTCAGTGAGTATTACATATTGTGTTCTCAGTTCCCAGTCAATGACCAGCTGTGTGACCTTGGGCAAGTGACAACTTGTTTGCTGGATAACCTTCAGAAAGCAAATTAACTGCTGAGTGCCCTAGTTTCTCTTATCTCTGAAATGAGTGTAAGACAAATACTTTTCTGATTTGAGATTGAAAGTCTATTGGTAGCTCCTCCAGTGCCTGGGAGAATTCAGTGTAAAACAGGTGTACTACTGCTTACCCAACACACACTGTGAGCTGGAGTTGATCTCTGTGAAGTACTTTGACACCTTTGGAACTAAAGTGCTATTACTACAGAATGCGATCAGGTATCTCAGGCAACGTGCACTCTGCATTTAGAACCTAATGTTACTGTTACCTTAATGGCTAAATCGCAATGTTCACTGGCGGTAGTGAGCTGTTCAATATGTCTATCCACTTCTGCTACCGATAAACTGCAGCTGCTTTTCTTCCTCCCGCAGACAACATTTTCCAGACCTGTCAGCACTCTTTGCAGTTCTGAATTCAAGTCACTACAGTTATCTAAAAGAAAGCAAAACAAAACAAAACAAGTATCGCAACAATTAGTGACTCAGTGAAAAAACAAACTCTATCCCAGGAAGAGTCCGTTGCAGAACAGCTAGGACAGATATGGCTCAAGGAATGTCCTTGTAATCTGCCACTTTTTCCTCACCAACTGATAGGTTTAAATACCATAACCACATCACCTGAAATCATGAGTTACCTCCCATCTGACAAATAACACTCTCCCTACTTACCTGAAGTGTTCATTCTTCGTTCAAAAACCTCTCTTCTCTGAAGGACAACATTTTAAGACACCACATGCTCACATACTATGCCATTTCTTTTTTGTTATCCTTTTTGCCGTTCAGGGCCTATTATCCTGATTTCATTACTCTCAAAGGTTTTCCTCTGTAAATTCAACATTTTTTCTGCCTGGTACATTCACTGACGTTATGACTTGACATTTTTCAGAGAAATTTTTGTGGTTGTACTTAGGTACTGCCTGATTTTAAAAATCCTGCTGTTTACAGAAATGATCCCTACTGACTATCTTAGAGCCTATGTTTCATTTTTATAGCTATTTCTTCTTCAAATGCAACTGCAGAATATTCAGGGATCGTAACAGCACACCTTGTTCTTTGCTATGTTCCATAGTACACCTGTATTAGCAGCATATACAACAACGCTATTTTAATTACAAAATGCAGCAGAGAATCACTTCCTTTTCTGTCTTTAGGCAAAGCTCTTCTAGTGCCTTGGGCACTGCCACACCGTCCTCCATTTCTGTGAAAAATGGGTCTCAGGAATTCACCCTTGTGCTGTCTCTTGGACGTGCTATTTAGTACTTCTGGCTTACTAGTTAAGAGTTTGCAATAACTACCAACTGTACAGCACACAAGTGGTGCACTATGAGACAGCACTATGAGACAGTAGTATACTTTACCAAAACCAGTAGCAGGCATTCTTGCTGGAGGGTGTTATTTCTATACTACTGCTGCAAGTGTTTCACCGTGGTCAGAATTCCCTAGTACCCTCATAGCTGTGGTTCTTAGAGGGGACTAAAGTAGTGTGGCATTGAACTGTCTCTGAAATTTAAGATACATGGGACACCAGATCACTGTAGACTGCCTTGAAATCTCACTGTGCAAGAGAAGACTGAAAGCAGTTGGATGAAGGGATGAGATGATCAGAAAGCAAAAAACTGTAAACTCGTTACCACAAATCTAACTCCACAGCCTAATGCACATAAACATGAACCTACTGCTGACCAAAAAGAAGAGTTTAGAATGATGTCACAGTATTGTATGGAAAATGTGAATGGGCAACACATACAAAACTTTACTCTTGAAGTCATATTCACTAGCTCCTGGCTAGCAGCTACTTATCTGTTGTAGTAATACCAAAAATCCTGTTATAATAACACTTGCTTATGAGCAGCATATACCATGCAGGATGCTTAATTGTAAAAACCTATTTTGTTTGCTTGCATTTATTTATTTCCATACTATCTTCTATTTTGTCCATTCAAACAACCCTCACAAGACCTCGTATGCTGAGTTTTGTTCCTACAATAATGTTTTCCCCAGAAAATAAGGGTTTACAGTAATGAGAACACCATTTCTCACAGAAAACCAGTACAACTCAAGCACAAGCTCTGCAAGACATACTGGAGAACATTCATAGTTTTAGCTCTTGGTGTTTTATTGCCTGTAGCAACAGAGCAACACATCCAAATGCATTAGTGTATCATGACGTATCGTTGTTTTTAGTAAGTCACTGATACTCGTTCCATTAGGGCAGTAAGCAAGCTCATGCACATAGTTATTAGGTCATGGTTTTTTATCCTTATATACCTATACCTAGAAGGATTTAAAAAAATACATATTTGTGTATATATATGTGTGTGTATGCACACACACACACAAGGATTTATTTCCACAGAAATACAGAAACAAAACCCAAAAAGGACAGAGTCCACGTATAGAAGGAAAACATGGAAAAAATGCAAGAATCCCTAGAGTTAACACTCTTATTTTGTTCATTGCTATATTTCATTTTATTGCCATGTTTCCCACTGTTAGCAGAAACTTAAATGGATAACTTGCTCTTAATGTACACAAACCCTGCTTCAGCTCCACCCCATGAAGAACAAAATCAAAGCCCTAACCCCAAAATAAATGCTGAAAAGTAAATTAGTTTGATTTTTTTGTCAAAAGAAAGGAAAAAAAAAAAGGAAAGAAAATTAAAGGAAAAAAAGTCCTCATGTTAGAATCTGTTCAAGTAGGAACTTAATAATAAGCATTAACTTTTGAAAGTAAAAACATTCACCTTTAAGAATATAAAAACCTCTACTAAAATATCTTGACTCCATACAGTATTTTGTTAAGTATACTTAGAATTCTGTATGTCAGACACTTTGTGATTACATTATTATTAATATTGTTCTATCAATGTTTCTAGAAATTAAAGACACTGAAATACAAATGTGTGGTGGCAGATCTTACACTGATAAACAAATACAGCTCCAGAGCTCGTGTATTGATTTCAATTTAAGAAATCATACAGAAAATCTCTTTTATATGGTTGCTTACAACATCAACATGTTTTCTACATTATTAAACTCCACTTGACGGCAATGAATGCTATGCCCAAATGTTGGCCTACTCTCAGGTCCATTCCTCTAATAGGCACTGTACTGGAAAAAAAGAGCAAAAAGTTCTCAATAATGAAGTGCACTGCTCCAAACAAGTGGGAACTGTTTTAACAGTTTCTTACGTATGAGAGTAAATACTGCATGTTGCATTATAACCATCAAAGCCTCATGTAGAGTTAATAGCTTCATATTTAAGGATCAAAAGTTCTGCAACAGGGCTTAAGACTGCTATTTCAATGACTTCCTAAAACACTGCTCTTGTACAGTATCACGCACAGAAGCTGCCAGGCACCCAGTTAGTTTACCTAGGGAAGAAAATGAAGACCAACTATTTGGTTTTAAATATAAATTAAGAGAAATAGTATTCTGAAGAGAATTCTGGAAATCGGTCATAGTGAGGATTACACCAGACTTCTGCTAGTCTACAGCTATGGTGCTTGGCAATTGTGCCCAAACACTTGACACATTATCATACTGAAGGCCTACTATCTGCTCATGCTTATATTGCAAACTTTATGGAGTAATTATTCCATACCTGGAGGTTCTTCAAATGATCATTAATTGTGCTTGGATAACAAAACAGATGAAATTGTGAAGGGAAGATGCTTGCCCTCTTAGTTCTTAACCAGAAAAAAAACAGTTACAGACTGTCTGGAGGTGCCTCCTCCTTGCACTGTATTTGCATGGCTCGTGTCAGATTTATCCTTGTCTAAATCCATTTCAGTAAGCTATCCCTATTCTATACTTTAAAAAGGCTCTCAATTTTCAAAAAGTGCAGACATCCCTTATAATTAGGCTGTAAAAGAACTGGACAGACAGTTTCATTTCCCATGCTTTTTCCCTCAACTTCTACTCTGTCTGCAATTCTCTTCCAGAATTATGACTACCATACAGGCACATGTAAGGTATGTGAATAGCTTTTTCACCTCTCTTCTTTCCCAAAAGTTATGAGCTCTCCTGAACAATCATTCCATTTTAGACTCCACAGCTATTCTACATCAAGGCACAGAGGTTACTTCACATGTAAGTTCATATTCGTGGAGAAGTTCAGCTTTTGTTGTGATTAACACAGCCTAGATTCATTTATTTCCTCACCAAACGCTTGGATTTGCATTTAAAGGCTATGATGCCTTCCTGCTGCTAGAAGGCATCATGTCTACTAAGAAGCATAACTCACCCACATCTGCAGTGACCATGGTGGACTGATTCTCTGGTACCGAAACAGAATTCTGGTCCATGCTGCGTGAGTCTTCGTTAACCTCATGCTGGCTTTGGCTGAGCTCTGACCGGAGCTCTGAATACTCATCTTCCTCCCTGGGAGAGAGAGCAAAGGCAGAAATAAAATCCTCTGAGGAAATACATACTCTGTAACACTTATTTCAGACCTGTAAGCTGAGCCACAGGACACAATTCACACGAGTGTTTTGTCCAGCCAGCAGAGATGGGTTTATAGCCCTTACCGCAAACCAACTGGGCTATGCCCGCAGCACCCACCTGCAGCAGCCAGTGCCTGTTTCCCATTTCTTTATTGCCAAGTTCATTATTACTCCAGACCACTGCACAATGGGTGGAACTGAGTGCAAGCAAGGATGTGTGCAAGAAGGACATACATTGCTCTGCAATAACTCCCCAACTGACAATTCTTAATCAGCACAAGTGGCTTTTGATCCCAAAGTGGATTAGCAATAACTGATTTTGGTCCTTCTCAGTTCAAGGATGCCATTGGCTTGTGTGCAAAGCAAGCATGCACGCACACATACCTGCATACGTGTATCAAAATGCTCTTGGGGACAAGTAAGTTTTTAATTTTCTCTTCTCAAAAGGAAGAGAAGAGATAGTGAGTATAGTGCTGAACTGCTGGAGTTAGTGGAAAATAAAAAGCCTCAATTACCTAGGTTTTAACTTATTTGTCAAGCTGGTTCTACTAAAATAATTGAGGACACAGAATACTTCAGCTAAAGCTAATGAGCTTAAAAAATTAGGGCTTTTCCCTGCTGTCTCCACACGAAGAGTTCAAAGCACTGGGAAAGAAGATAAGTAAATGAATACTAGCTTTGCCTGAGAACATTTGTAAACATTTTTTCTTTTGATCCACTTGCTGATTCGACTCAGAATATTTTTTTTACTTCCATAGTGACTGTTTTATTAAAGTATATATTTTAAACATGAGAAAACCACCAGCTTATCCAGGTGCAGAGCCCCTCTGATAAGTAAGCAAACAGCCATCATTTTGTTACACGCTAAGTCAAATGCAGAGATTAATTTTGCTGCAGATTCAGCAGAAAAGTGTGAGAATGGAACTGTCTGGATTTGGAAACAATAAGAAATAGCAAAGAGCTATCTGGGGACCTGCATCTGGGAGGGGCACCTGTAATGTTAAGTCTGCTGTGTGTATGCTACATGGTGATGAACGTTTCTTGCAGAAATATTGCAGGATTTTGCCTGGAGGTGTGTCTGGACTTGCCAAGCAAAATAGTGGAAAAGATGGTCCATACATATAGGGAACAATGACAGAAGTAAAGTCTGCTCTCCAAGTAGCAGAGGTGACAATTTATGAACCAGGCCAGCTCAAAAAAGGAATTTCAGCTTGCTTGCCAAGCAAGGTTTCCCAAGGTACTGAGATGTAATTTCTACAGGAACTATTATACTCTTCTACACCTTACATTTGCTTCAGTACAAAGAAAACCTGACTTTATCAGAAGCACTTAGTGACAAAAATGCAGGTCAGCTGGTTAAAATTGAGATTTAGATCAAAGAAAAGTCTTTAAGGTACCATGCAATACATGTTTAAGAAAGTGTGAGAACTAAATCATGAATTGTAGGAATTAAAACAGTGTAATGAAGACACATAAGTGTGAGTTAATGTTCCATGAACTCGTTTATTATTAGCCACAGCACAAGCCAGCAGTAATTAGCTTTAGACAAAAACAATTACCAAGCACTCAAACAGTTGCATTTTTTTGATCTGAAGGTAATTCATTTTTTCATTTATGAAACAATTAGTCCTATATTTTTAAAACCTGAATTACATCTACAAATGGACAAGAGGCTGTATTGATCATAAAACAATGCCACACACAATAATAATTTCTCACCACTCTTCTCAGGGCTCTTGCTGTGTAGATTTTGTGTTTAAAATCCAACACAGCTTCAATCTAGCTAGCACTAGGGCTGTTTTTTTCAGTTCAAGCACCCGCTGTATCTTGGGGCAGTTGAAAAGTATGTCATGTGGCAGGACCTGCACCCTTCCGATGGCTCAAACCAGAATTTTTGATCAGTTTCTGAATGAACTAATGCTTCTAAGCCCTGACCAGAAAGATCAGAAATCCATTTCAGGTAAAGCAACAGCAAGGTCAATTGGTCTCTCCACCACCAGTCTCATCAGGGGCAGACTGAGGGCCAAAAACACAAGGGGTTATCCGAGGGGAGCGATGCACCGGAAATATAAATTCTGCCTTTAAAACCGAAGTTGGCAGTAACAGAAGATACTGTTTGAGACTCCCCTTTCCCCAAAACAGGAGGAGAGTCCTCCAGTGGCACTGGAAATGCAAGGTGCTCAACAGCTGACGACCACTAGCCCCTGAACTCCTGCCACACCACCTGGAAGTGGAGGCATTACAGCTTCCTTGTTGTGCCATCATCTAGGGCCCGGCTGGAGAAAGCAGGTATTTGTTCTCCTATGGGCCCTGACGGTTCCCAGTTGCTGGAATGTCACGGTGAGTTGGAGGCAATTAAGATCAGATCAAGCTGTTCTAAACACAGAGAGGCCTGGGATCAATGCTGGAGCAAAAAAGTGTGTTTTACAGGCAAGTCTGTACTTACTGCTTTCCTCGTGCTCAGGTGCCACCAAGGATTACAACTGCTGCACAGACACTGAGAAAAACTTGATCAAATAGTGAGCAAAACGGCACACTGTCAGCATCCTTCCACACCACTGACAAGTTCTGCCAGGATGCTGGCAAGGTGCACGTTCTCTTCACAGCTGCAAACAGTGCATAATTTCACATGTTAGGTGCCAGCAGTTTTTCAACAATCATCTTATTTGAACCAGTATTTTTAAAGCATTCCAAGACCCTCAGATAGAAAATACTACAGGTGTATGTGCACTGCAACCCAGAGATTGACAGCTCCCTCTGTATACACACTTGAGGTCCCTCTGAACAAGTTCGCTTCTGAACAAAGAGCGACACACTTGAGACAACATGGGAATTAATCACTGAAGGCAGGTGGGGCTGGGCACTGTATGCTGAAGCCAACACTATCACACCTACACTGCCATTTGAATTCAGTCCAAGTAGCTTCCACCTAGCCCGTATTTAGAAGCCAGCATCAGACCTCCAGGTCATTTGTCTAAATATGACTATAAGTGCCACGTGCTATTTCTTGTGATGCTGTAGTCTATTCACTCTCCTTCTTCCTCATTAACTCCAACACAACCTACTTTCTGAATATATTTCAGATTAAAAGCTGTAAGTCTGAACAAACGGTTTTACAGCAATGGGTTACAAGCTTCTTGACAACTGTTTCAAATAATCCTTAACAAGCACCAATATTCAACAGAGTATATTTCTGTTTAGTATTGTTAAAGTTGCTTATTATTTCTAGAGCTGCACAGATGTACCCAAACAGCCACTCAGTTAGAACTAAGAGCAAACTGATCTCTTCCTATTTCCTTTTTCTGAATCTCAATTTGACATCTAAGAAAGACTGTCAGTCATAGGCTGAAGTTGTTTCTGCACAACCAAGTTACAGATGATTTTGCCAGCCAAAGACATGATTAAGAAAAAAGCAGTTGAGTTCAAACGAATCTAAGGTAATACTAAACAATTCTGAAGTCAGGAATATTCACCTTTAACGGAGACATGGTTCCCTTTTAGTACGCTACTGTGTAATTTCTAAATCCTTTCTGTGCTTCAGAGTTATCAGGTGTATCCTTTACATCCAAGTATTTACAATATGACTCTACAACTGGGAAGATCCATTTGATTGGCTTTGCTGTCTTCTAAGTTGTACACACTTGGAGAGAAAATGGGAGTAGGCATACACCTTGTTAAAGGACAGAGAACCTTTGCAATGCAAAAAATTTGTCTTCTACAAATTGAAACAGCAGAAGTAGGGTAACACTGCCACCAGCATCCATTCGACATGCTAACAGGAACCCCAAGCTCGTACCACTCACTGAAAGCTGTTCACTCTAAAAGCAGCTGACAAAACATGCCCTGCACAATCATCATATGCTCTTCTGCCCAACAGTCTTGCGGAGTTTGACAAAAGCCTGTGACGTGAGTTTTACAACAAACTTAAGCAAAATACTGGCCACCTCCTCCCATTCGCTCCCTAATAATGTAGACAAGAACAGTGAGACACTGTCACACAATTGTAATTTTCCAAGAAAAAACATAGCCAAGGTTTATGTCTCCAGACTGCTCAAACAGAAAAAGCATCCTCATCCTAGTGAACCACTTCTTTAGTGTCTTTTTGCTCCCAAATTGCTACCTTCTTGGGCTGGCAGTGGGTAAATTCTGCAGTGTCACACATGGAGAAGTAGGCAAGCAAGAGGCTTGCCTGCTTGCACAGTATGAGTATAGGCAACTCTCTTTCTAGCCCTAGTATCAAATCAGTTACAGCTGTATTTCAGCATTTTTTTTGGTGAGGTTGGGCTTCCAAACCATCTGGGCTGTCCAGAGCAGCAGCAGGGAGATGAGACAATTGCAGAAGAATGTTGGCTTGCTCCCACAACCATGGTGACCTCATTTTCTTTAGGGAATGATGGAAGAACGTAGTGCAAGAGCAGCAGCTAACTTCATGTGGCCACACACATGGAACTTGTCATACGCAAGAAATGGCTAGCAAACCTAGAACAATCCTGGAAACTTTAAAAATATTCCTTTAAGATTACTGTTAAGATCAGCTCATCAGGTATACCTAAGAAGATGCACAGGCATTGACATGTGTCTTAAGCTCTCTTCTAGAGCTGGTATTACTAAAGCAAAAGCCATTACACTTCAAGCTGTGTAAAACCCCTGACATTGCAAGGGCAAAAAACCCAAAAACAACAAAACCCCACCAAAAAACAAAGAGAGAAAAATTCTTGGAATGGAGAACATTAACTAGCTTATACAGCCTGCCAACACTCCTCAAACTGTTGCAATACCTTATTCAGATTTAAACACTCTTTCTGCTTACTTTCTGCCCTACTTTCTGAGGGTACTACTCGCATTCAAACAAAGAGCTACAAATTTAAAGATAATACAGCTTAAGGAGGATAGTCAAATACCCTCTGTGAAATTCTGGTTTCTTCTAATTGTTTCCAGAATATTTTTGGGTTTTGGAAGGAGCCATGAAGAATGTCATAAAGCAGCAGTACATCAAGCTATATGTTAGTTTATTTTTACAGCCTAAAAACAATCATGAAAATACTGAATAACCTCTGTGTCAGCATTGGGGAAACATTTATCTGTTATGCAATTAATGTAAACTCACGAAAACTGTTTCCAAAAAGACAGCCTAAATTTTGTGATACGCAAGCAAAGCCTCCACTCAGTATTACTTGCAGGTATCCAAGAGTCAAATCAAAACTAAAATCCCTCCTGCATTCTGGTTTAGAGGAAAGTGTAAGCGTCGAGGCCCTAGCAGGGCCGTGCTCCCAGAACCCTTTCCTTCAGGACTGTTTTGTTCCCGCTCCCGGGCTCACAGTCCCCGCAGCCAAGGGTGGAGTGCTGTGAGTCACACCTGCCCCAGCAAGGACAGCCTCTACACCACCCTTGCTCTGTGGGATGGACAGCTTCTCAAGAGTGACGCAAGTAGGTCCCAGAGAGGATTTACAGAAAGACACAGCAGGAAGTATCAGTTTTCCTTCTTTCAGTTGTCTTTACAAACCCTATGGAATCCCTCCAATTCTACCTCTGCTTGCCATTTTTAGGAGGAATATTACTCCTCTGTTCCCCAGACACCAAATTATTGGCCTGCCAAAGAAAACAAGCTTTTCCAACCACTAAAGGAAATAAAAAATACACTAACTTAATAAACGTTTTTGTTCTCACTAACAGAACCAGAACAAGTAAAAACAGAGGAGGCACCCTAGCTGTCTGAGCAAAACGAACTCTCATACGGTAAGACCCAACCGGTGGGGCATGACAGTGGTGTGGCACCTGATGCAGCAGCGTTGTTCTGATGCCTTCAAAAGCCTGCACCCCCAACGGGGTGGCAAAACTGTGCTTTTCATGAGAAGAAGCATGCACTTCCCATCCAGCTCGGTCCTTATGCCTCACCTTCCTGTGCATGCCACCGCTGACTTGTTTATGGACATGGTTAAACATTCACGGTATCCACCTGATTCCAGTATTTTGTAATTGAACACCACTTGGCATTTAGTTTGCCACAGGGACTCCAAACAATCAATTTTTATGGATTCTATGTAACATTTTTTTAAATGTCATGGAGTTCTTCTGCCGTTTGAGAAAAAAATATCAATGCAGCTCTCATGCTTCTCAGATTTTGCCTTTCACCCAGACTTTTCAATTGGTAGAGCTTTACCAGAGAGGAGGGCGGGATGGACAGCCAGTATCATGCTGAAAAGAGAGGTGACTTGAAACAAGACAAATGGGAAGTTTGCCTGCACAGGTATCAAGCATGAATAAACAAGGGAGTCACAGGGATTTTTTCAGAGCACTACTACCAGTTTAGAAAATACTTACCTGAAAAATCTCACCTTGATCATCACTAGCTATGATCATCTCAGAGTTGGTAGTATTTATCTTCTTAAATAATATTAGCATAAGGTGATTCTATCACTGCTTTTATAGTGGTATAAATGCGTGATGATACTTTCTCTTATTTATGGTACACCAAACCTTTTTCTTTTTGCATATAAATGTTTTCATGAAAGGTTAAGTTAGCAGTTGTAACATTACCTTGTGCTAGCGGAAAGTTTTACAAGGAAGAACAAATAAAGCAGTTATCAAAAAACTTGCAGCTAACAGGCAAGGAAAACTGAAAATTTGCTATATGGGTAGAGCACCATGTCAACATTACCTATGAAAGCGTCAAATCTAATTTGAGGCTCTCCAGAAAATCCATAAATTCTAGTAGTTTAGTTGCATCCTCACAAGCTAAACTTCATGAAGCTCCTTCCTCCTTCTAGTCCAACTTTCTCTAGGTTGAGAATAATGGGTAAAAGCAAGCGAGGAAAAATAGGTGTTTTCCTGTAGTTAAATGTAAAGTTTATTTTAATACAGGAACAAGTAATGACCTAGTGTAATACCCCAAGCTTTGCTGCTCCAAGGACAGGCAACAACGTGATTTGTACCCCTGTGTTTTTCACAAATACCAGTACAAGTAGATGCAAAACCTACTGAAATCCCTTTGAGCCATATTTCTCACCACAAGTGATTTTGCTTAGGTGATCTATAGGATGCCACGAAATAAAGGTAAAAGCAGAGGTGCAGGCTGGGTGCCTACATCTTCCTTTATCCACCACTACTATCACTTACTTGGTACTCTGCCATGTATGTCACGCTAAAGGAATATTTAGATGGCACAGTGCAGTTCTTTGCAGTGCTTGTTAGGCTTTGCAAAGTGTGATTTGGTGAGAGAGAATGTAGCACTTTTGAGCCTCTGGATGATACTGTGCAGAATACGTATCTTAATTACGGTCAGCTACTCAGTACCAGTCATAACAAGCCTAACTACCTTAAAGTCATCATCAAATTATATTTAGAGTATAATTCACACCATATTTTGCACCATTCTTGCATTGGCTGAGAATTTCCAGGAAGTTGCTGTACCTTATTGTTGTTCCCTGTAGTCGATCAATTTTTTTATTTAATTCAGCAATGATACTGTGCAGCTCTGTGATTCGTTCCTCGTAGCGTAGTGTTGTTCGCTCCTGCACGTCTTCGTGCTCTCTCATTAGGTGGGATTGTTCACACTAAAGCAGAGAAGCAAGGAACAGAAAGGTTCTTATGAATAACTGTAAGAGATCAGATACAAGGCAAAAGTGCACACCATTAATGGTTTTCTTACTCATCAAACCAACGCTGCCTTAGCAAGAGAAAAGGATAGATGCAAAATATTGACAGGTACACAAAGGTATGTAATTACATGATTTTAGGAACTGAAAAACTATGCAGTGTACTTTTATTATTATTTTTTTCTAAGGGGCAGAAGTTGCCCTTCCTGCTTGAACAAAAAAGGCCATTTGCAACTCAAAAAAGCTATATATATCTCATCTTTGAATCCATGAGATTCATGATGCATCATGAATCTTCAGGGATCTTCCCACCGTGGTCTGAATTAGAACAAGTCCTAAGGCAGAAACCACATTACTATACAGAAAAGTAACCACACTTGAGATTATGACTTCTTCTCTAGTATGAGTATTTGTTTTTATTAGCCTTTACAGATAATATAGCATATTTTTTATTATTTTAATCCTCTACAATAAAATGCTTATTATTTGAATAATTAAAAGGCTACATGGCTGCTTGTTTTTTATACGTATCACGAAATCCTCCTTTTTCTTTCCAACAGAACTTTAAGATCCATCCTCTCTGGCTTACTCTTCACATCAGCAAACTACTTCAATTACAGCAAACAATTACAATCTACTGCAATTACAATCCAACAGTGCATGCTGATTGAAGTTATGCTTGGTAGTGGCTGGAAAGAGCAAGACTTCTAACTTCTTGCTTCTGAACCCCTGCAGGAAACAGTCAAGCCTCCTTGCAACCACAGAATGGTATGTACCGTGCTGTCAATAAAAGAAAATTCACAAGCCAACTGACAGTACAAAAACCACACTTGTTAACTGAAGACCTGCAATGCAATTTATAGTCATGTATGAGGTCCTCCAACACTGCTGCATCAAAACTGATTTTTTCAAATCTAGTAAACACTCTATACAGAGATAACTTCCTCAACCCTTTGTATCATAAATATGAAAATTACATCCAAACTAGCAGGTATGCCAGAATTTTCACAGTTTGCCCTCATATTTTTTGGCCACTCACATTCACAGCTTGAGAACATAATCTACATAAAAGGCTGCTTGAAAGCTAAAATTTACATCGAGCTTCAATAACATTTTTCTTTTAAATTTTAAATAAAATTTATTCCAATATTTTTAAGTTCCAGGCATATGCACATTGAAAGGTAGCCCAGACATTAGAGCACCCTTCCACAGACTACAACAAAATAGTTTCTTACTCCAGCTCAAGTCAAAAGCACTTTCACCTACACCAAGACAAACAGACCATATCTTCACAGTGAAGAGGAGAGCAAAGGGTCACATTTTAGAAGACTGATAACGTTCACCTGGCTTTTAAGACTTCATGTTGGCAACTGACATGGTTATACATGTATATTATAATGACTCTTTGTTGTAGGATCATTCCACAACTTATTTCTCACGTTTCTGTATCTTAACATTTTATCTGGCTGAAGAACTACCACAGCTTTCAAAGTGCAGAAGTAACACAGACAAAATGTGTAACAAAAGCTTTAGAACAGATTTAAGTGCAATAAAGAGTTGCTTATTCTGCCTTTCTAAACCTAAACTTCCTCTGACACACAGTGATACCCACAAACGCTACCTAAGCATTATCCAGATCAATCAATTATGTGTATTGTTTTTTCCTTTTAAACCACAAGGATGTTTCAGATGGAGTGTGTAATAATTATGTTCAGACAATAAATAAAAATCCCATCACAACCATTTTTGTCTTTCTAAACTGTCACTGAAAAGCAGAATTTGTTTATCTTGACTGAAGATATATGGACTCCTGCTAATGGACCTCAGCCACATTACCAGACTTGCTTTCTGTTTTCTCCAGCCATTTCTCAGTCACCGCTTTTCAGGATAACCATCATTTAGTGACAGACATACTTTGTGAACAACCAGCAGTCTGGCAATGTAAGACAACAGGTTCACATTTGATTTTTTTAAAAGGGCTCTTGGATCATCTTGGGCAAAGGGAACTGGAAAAGGCAGAAAGGAAACCTCTGTGAAAGGACATGACGCTAAGGACTGCTGTGCCTTGGAGGTGGGTACAGAGTTATGTCTCATAAGTTCTGGTCAGCCATGACAAGTCTTAACTAAAAAAGGCAAAAACATCCAAACAATGGAAACATAGTTCAGTATGAATCCCAAAATGCAGCGATGGAAAATTCTTCTGGTTATACAGGATTGCTCCTTATTATGGCACATTCATCTCAAAGCTTAAAAGGGCAAAGAAGCAAATGCATGTTTTGGTAGCCATTGCTGAAGTTTTTTTCTGGGATACTGAACCTGTTCATCATCCTCTTTAGTTTCTGTGTCCTTTGAGTCTCAGAACAATGATCTGCCACCAGTTCCTATTTCTTTCCAAGGTGTACACATTCAGCTCTTGCAATTTATTTGCATGTCAGTCACACAAACTTTTTACGATGAATACCTTGCGCGCTTTTCCTCATCCCTCTTCCAGCCTCATACTTAAGTTCTGATCAAAACCATTAAAAGCTCTAATTCTCTGAGAAAGCAAACACAGGGATAATCTACTGAGAGGCTGCGAAAGATGAGCAATTGTTGAGATCAGGAGAGAAGGTTCCACCACAGTTCTCGTGTAAGTGACCCTTGGCTGGTTTTTGGTACAGACTAAAAAGGTTATTTCTATTACAGTATAAATTAACAATGCCTGGAAACACCTTTGTCTGACCTCTTGATGCTGGGAAACAATCACAAGAGCAAGAAGAGAATGAGGGAGAACAATAATAAGAGAAAATATTTTAACCCAAGGATATTGTCTCAACACATGATTCTACTGCATATTAATGTACACAAATTCCTAGTGCAGGAAAGACTACCAGTGCAAACCTTTATGTTAAATCTGCAGTGTTCAGTCAGAGGACAAAAAAAGAACCACCAGCAGCAGTGCTTGGTAGGAGATCCCCCAGTGCCTCAGGCCCTGCAGAGACAAACACTGGCTATGGCATTGTTCACCAAGAATACAAGTCATCACCTGAATGAGCCACAATGCTAAACCTGTCTAACAGGCTCACAGGAGCTAAAAACCTTCCCTCAACTAATACAGTATTTTAATTAAAGGGGAGTGGCAGATTTTAAAGTGGCAATCCATTCATCTAATTTTAAGTATAAGCACAAGTCCATCGTGCCAGATCCTCAATCATGAAAACGTGCATGGTCAGAATTAATTGTTTGGTGGTATGTTCTGTGTATAGTTGATGTGGAAGAAGAATACAAGTACACAGGACTTAATCCATGTGAGATAAGAACATCACACAACAGAATGAGTAATTTCAATGTTCGTCTGAACACCATGCATTTCTATTTCAAGTTATTTTGTTAGATGATAAACTGAAGCCTTCCTGTGAAGTTCACATGGTCCTATGTGCCTACAGAGTGTTGGTTTTATTCTTACACTGAAATTCTGCTGTCCCTCCCTATATTCTGAATAATCGAGAGGATGGTAAAGAATTATTACTGCAGTAATGGGACTTACTGCTGTGTGATACAGGATCCAGAATGATGCAGCACAGTCTTCATTACTCTGTATCTAGAGCTATTATAAAATTCCCAAATTACAGGGACTAAGCACAAAGAATGAGAGAGCAGGGCTACCTTGTGAAAGGAAATGAAATGAAATGATAAGAAAGACGTAGCAGTGAATTGTCTATTCTTGTTGTATTTGCTGAAACGTTCAGCATGTTATTAAATCCTGTGTTCTATCATAAAACTGCAGAACTCAATGTCACAGGATGTAGGAAATGCCAAGAATGTAGATGGATTAGGAAGAAGATTAGATAAATCCACGGAGGACAGGACCACAGAGGACTATTAAATGTGATGCAGTCTCCTGCTCGCACATGTTGGCAGAAAGGTGGGGGAGTATGAAGGAGGACAACTCTTTATATGCGTTTCTTATGCTCTCCCTTCAGACATCCACTACTTATCATTATCAAAGCCAGCACACCATGCCAGACAGAGCTAGTAGAAAGCACTGCTTTTCTTCTCATAACCACAGAAAGATTTCTGGAAGAAGACATTAGTTGTGGTTGACCAGTACTTTACAGCAAATTTCATTCAAGAGATCACTCTGCTGCCAAATTGTACACCAATACAAACAGACAAGGAGATCTGCTGTCTTACTGAAATAATAGAAGGGTGTAGGCAAATGCTGTATCAGGTCTTCACAGACTGCAGTTTTGGAAATGAGCACGATACAACAACCAGTAATCAATTATGTCCTTTTACAAAATTTTAAGCACAGGCTATCCAACTATCTTTCTTCACCATTTGTCACCTAATACTTGAACTGTGGTTCCCCAAGTCGTCTTCACTCTGCAAATCACTAATCCTTTCTTCCAAAGTGTCTCACATGCCTCATGAAATGATGGGAAAGGTATTACCAAAAATGTGTTTTAAGAGCTATTTGTTCCAGAGAGCATTTACCACGTCAGCTGAAATGAAACATGCGCTGCCTAAGTAGAGTCCAGATGTAGCATAGAGATTTAATACTGACCCTCTAGCATCTGAATATGGTTATGCAGAACCTCAAACACTTCTTATTTAATTTATGCCTTCTGAACCTCTGACTCGCATTAGTGAGGAAGAAATGCATTAGACAGAGGTTGTAGAGGAAAAAATTGTATGATATGATACATGATACGACTTTGGATGAATCTCTGTGGAGTGGGAGGAAAAGTTCAAAAAATCATGTTAAGTGGAGCATCAACTTGGAAGTGATGCAGTTAGAAAAAGAAGAAAAGGTAAACTGGTTTCACCAGAGTCTGTCTCAGTACTTAAACATAGCCAACACATTGAATATATGAGTTGTGTCTGTTTAATGGCTTATTCCTTAAGAAAGATTGTATTTTATTTAATACAAACCCCCCAAAAATTCTATCCACTTGAGGGCTTTTAAAAAAAAAATTGAAAAGAGCTAAAACATTGAAACTTCACAGAAACTGCTCATTAAAAAGTAATTTTTTCATCTGAAAGCTAGCTAGCACGCTAGATATTCTGATTTTGTATTATTCACAGTTTGGGTAGCAGTCATCACTATGCTTGTGCTGACAAGTACACAGCCCAAGATCATGTAAAAACCCTCAGCATTACAAATCGAGCATTACACACACATGCGTAATTGGTAACCCACCAAAGAAAACACCAAACAATCTTGTGCTAACAGAGCATATGTTAATTGGGATTAAGGACTGATCCTTAATTCCAGTCACCGTCAATGGGGATTCATTACTGCATGGGAGCACCTACAAGGCACTCTTCATTGGCTGAAAGAGGATATGTGTATTTTTAAACAAAGAGCTGGAAATAAAACTAAAACACTAACAAAACCTGTAGTTAGCACGAGACCCTGCAGAGTTATAAATAACAACAAAGTCAGTGTAGTCATGCAGAATGATGCGGATCATTTGGGTACAGTGGATCCGTGTGACTTTAATGATTGTCAAATGCAGCCTCATATCAAACTGTATGTCAGAAATAGACTGTATGTCTATTTCAAATGCAGCAGAAATTAGAAAAGGCTCTCAGGATTATAGTTGATAAACACTGTTAACTCCTGGTGTGGCTCTGGCTCACATACTGAGAGGAATAAAAACATGAAAGTGTTTTTTATTTCTGGATGTTGCATTGATGGTCTGCAATAACAGTATCACTTACAAAAACCTTAAAGGTAGCTGAAAAAACATGAGGGAATGTGGACAAGGGCCAAAATATGGTTGGAGGACTTAAGTAAGAGCCTTAAAAATCTAGACTGCTTAAACATTTCTACATTTGGCTTGAGTTTAAGTAACACACAGATACAAGCCCCTACGGAAATGCACAGAATACTGAAGACTATAAATTCACAAAACCACAAAATGGCTGAGGTTGACAGAGGCCTCTGGAGGTCATTCATCCAACCCCTTACCCAACTCAAGGAGGGTCACCTACAGCAGGTTGCCCAAGACCAGGTCCAGCTGGCTTGAGTACGTCCAAGGTTGGAGATTCCACAACCTCTCTGGGCAACAAATAAGATGCCACACTTCACAGGACAAACTGCTTCGACCGTCTCTATGCAACTATAAATGAGTATGTATTTTGAATTAGTTTTGCAATGTAAAGTACTTATAAAAGGTATTTGCCAGAATGACAGTATCTGAAAACAAAGGTTTCATTTATTGAAGTGAGAAATATTAAGAACAATAGTTCAGTTTTCCCTGTTTGCATTTGCCTCTCTGCATTTATCTTGATCTGAAAAGACTTTTTTTTTCAGAGCTCTGAAAGCATTAGAGTTCAGACCTTATTCTTATTTAATCCCTTGGCTTTCCACTGACTGTGTTTTCCACAACAGATACATACAAACTGGCTTACTAGAAGCTAGACTGAGATCACAAATCATTTCTCACATACCACCAAAGCACTGCCAATTGGCAATAGCTTTTGATCAGTGTTAATTTGTGCTGTGTTTGAACCTGACCCAGGAGTGGAAGGCTCTGCGATCAGTTACCTAATCCACTGAGAATACGCTGCAATTTTTATAGTCTAAAAATATTTCAAAGCAGTCACTGTTTATATTGGCTTCAAAACAAAACTAATTTATTTGTTTCTTGGTATTTTTTAGAAGAATGCCATCAGCACATAAAACTGAAAACCCACAGAAACTGTGTTTCTTGTAGTCTTAAAATTCTTTTCACTGGTTATATTGTTCAGGTATTTTATCCCCACATACCATATTCCTCTCTGAAGAACAAGGACAACACAAAACCAAGGACCATCTTCAGAATCTTGAACTATTGCTCACCTGTGCTTTTGCCAATTTCTTTTCCAACAGGTCACGCTCCCTTTCTGTTTGTTGTAGACGTTTATTAAGCTCCACTATGTCTCCCTTTAATGAAGCCAGGGCTGCTAAATGAAGCTGTAAGACAAAAGGAAAGAAACAAATTAACCAATTCACAAGCCATGTAGCAATGGCATTTGAAAGAGGATATAGTACTATACAGCAGCTACAGCACCTGTGGATTTCTGCAGTAGTTAATAGGAACTTTAGTATAAAAAAAGTCTAAAAGAAATCCACACGCTACTAAATACTTTTTACATGGAATTCTCCTCTCCAGACAGCACATGCATTCCTTCATCAGAAAACACATTATAAGGATAAATACAATGAAGTATAATTCACCCGGAAATGTGTAGATTAGTTCTAATGTTAGTTTAATAGGAAGTAGCTTGAATCTTGTACCTTTGAGTCTAAAACCTTACATTAAATTTTGACTCAGATTTGTATTATTAAAGAAGGTGTGTCACGTTTTGATGCCTTCAGACATATAAAGGTTATCAGTTTGGGAAGGGAATAACTCCATGCATAGGATTTGGTTTTATTTTGCAACTAAAGCTTACTTCACCTTGAGCTACTGCTCTGTAGTTGTTGTTCTCCTTGGTCCCACGTCACTGAATGTTAATGACTCTAATCTACTGAACCCACATATGAAGAACCTGAACTGGTTTTCTTTCTGCAATAGATCCTTTTGATGAAAGATATGTTCTACGTTTAACTGATAGCATGTGGAAATATACAGCAGACTAGGATAGCTGGTATCATCTAAATTATGTTAGCTATGTGACTTAGAAATCAAGAACAATTCTTAACAGAATCCTATACTTGTTACTCATTCACACTCGCTTCCTGTCCTTAAATATCCCATTCATCGTTACACCAAAGGCATCAGCTAGAATTCAACACTCGGTGTTGACAACTACAACTGAAAAGTCCAGGAGGAAAACTAGCCACTAGTACTGAAGTCTTTCTTTGTAGTACTAAAGAAACAACTCCAAGTTATACTGGGTGAGAAAACAAAAGTGACCTTTCACACTGGACCAAGTAACACAGCAAACGCTGCTCTGCTGCCAAGATTCAGATTGAAACACAAACCCTTTCTAGTCCTCCAGCGAGTTTCAGTCCTTCACTCTGACGTTTTATTGGGTGGGTCCCCTTTAAGTTATTTTTCTTGTTCCATTTCCAGCCAATCTGCTAATGAGTCCTATTTTGATATCAGTTTTACCTTTACAATACTGGAAGCCAGCAATACCATAGGTTTTTTCACATACTGACATGCGAAAGTAGATGTATGACAGCAGAGATCATTTGGCAACAGCTCCTTCACATACAGTATAGCCATTGTTATAGAAAAGGCCACCTCTGGCTTCAAGATAGAAAACATAATTTTATACAGATCTTTAGATGTGAATTCTGCAGTTTTAAGTGCAGTGTAACTAGTTATGCTAGAAACTGTTGACATCCTCATTTGTGAGTTCAGTGGAAAGCATTTTTATGTCAGCTACAAAAACGTCTTACACATGTGCAGTTAATTCATTTCAGCATAAATATACATGTCCACAATGTTGTGTTGCAGTAGGTTTAAGAGTCTTGAGGCAGCCTCGTTTTTCAAGTGAAAAAACAGTAATTCAGGCCTGCTACAGGCATATGCTATGTAGCTTCTTTCAAGTATGTATGCTGAAATCTCTTAATAAACCGAGAAACACCCTGCATATCTTTAAGTATTCTTGGCCTTCAGCAGAAGGCCTTCCTTCCTACCACAGGAAACTATGCACTGATTTTACAGTGTGGAGAAACAAGAACCAGCCTAATTGTATCAATCTGTTCATAATTGACTTCCAATTTTCAGGAAAGCTGGTGAATTTATAAGCCACTGTTTCACCTTATTCTGTTAACAGAGGGGAAGCGTTGCAAGGAAGCTTGCCAGTTTGTTCATCAGATCTTGCATCCTTCACCACTGCCTTCAAATAATACATGAAAAAATGGCTACAATTCTCTAAATTGAATAAAACAATGCTACATAGTCAAGTAAGTAGCATTCCCTTTCGTACACTATAATTAAATGATCACCAGCTGTGGTTTTAATCAAATACCAGACCAATAATGTCCATACACATGGTGCTGTAATACAAAAGGACACCGTTAATTTAAAAATCTCAATGAAAAACAACTTGTTCTCTGAACAGTGGAACTAACAAGGCGGACCTCCCGTGGGTTTGTCTTTGTCCTCTTCCCACACTGCAGTCAGCTCAGCTCTTCTTCACGTCCCCTAGCACACCCCAAACTGGGTAAGAAACAGCATGAATTGTGTCTAGTTTTACAGCAACGTTGCTGCCTGGCCTGGCAGCTCCTGCCAAACAAGGGTATCCAATACATGACTTACATCAGCCTCCCCGTTCAATATAGGGTCAACTCTTCTTCATGTAATCAAAGGATTTTGTTACTAATTACAAGGAAAGTTTGTTGCATCTTTTACTACCCAAAATTATCCTTTCCTTTCATAAATTGGACCAGTTCAGCTTCCAAGTAGTAATAAAACAATAAAAAAAAAAGTAAGCTACTGAAAGGGCAGACTTGACAAGAGGAAGTTATCATAGACAGAGGAGGGCTGCTTGGGATACTCTTCGGTTTCATGTATGTGCCCAGTGCACACAGCAGTAACTCACATGCAAGTGGTGCCTCCAGCTACTACTGCAATACATAGTAAGGTTAACACAGCTAGTGTAGCTGTACATTCTTGGCAGAGCCAAGCTCTCCTCCCCAATTCCTTAAAAAAGGTGTTACAAAGTCTTGCTGCATCTTCCCTTAAGGTGTGAGCGTTCCCACAGACCATGCTTCCCAGGGTGTTTGTATAGCACACAGCAGGGCGGGAACTGGAACGCACATCTTTGGATGTTGCCGTAACACAAACAAGGAAACATCCAAGCAAAGAGCTACAGTCAACAAAAAAGTCATTCTGGGAAAAAAAAGCTCACAGCTAGAATTTGAATTTAATAATCCAAACTATTAAAGTTGGAAAGATCCATTTAAAAACCTCAACCGGAAGGCAGTAGGTCAGTCACGACTGTAACGCTGCGGCAATGAATCACTATGGGATATGACAATTGAGAAAGGGAGAGGAGAACGGAGGTAGCCGTATGGCATACTGCTTTTTTTCTCCCCTCAGCAAACAGTGATAGACAAGGCAGAGTTAGTAACATTCATAACAGACATTTATAGGTCAAGGTGGGCTGCCTTTTAATGACACAAGATTATGAAACTCAGTAGTTTGTAAAAATTAACACAGTCACCACAAAGATTTCTGTTTGTACTATATATTGGTCTGAACCTTTAAGCAACAGCTCCCACAGAGAACTACTTCATACAGAGAAAACAGTTCACTGACAAAGCCTGTATTGTTCATAAACTTTATACTGATCCCATACAGCTAGTATTGAATTTCACCAGGAAAAACCCACTATGTGATGCTGATGCACCCAAACTGTCCAACAGGACAGGCAAGGTCAACGCATACAAGAGCAGTGATTGAAAAGGGATCAGACAAGCCAACCATATTGCTTCTCTACCATCATCCAAGGAAACAAGAATTCTTTCAGAAAAGAAATTAGATGTGTAGTCTTAATAAAAAATGCATCACCTGCCTTAACTTAGAAGCCACAATTTCTATGAAATTTTCTGCAAGGAGAACAGCAGGTTGTTTACCAAAACATACACACACCACATTTTATACCTAATACTATCCTGCCAGTTTTTAATATTTTAAATATACAATAACATTTATTATTAATTATTAATTATTATTATTAATATAAAGTATCAGACTGTGCATAGCATGCTATCTTTAAAATGCAAATCACTGTACAGCTAAGTTTTGAAAGATACAATAATTAAAAAAAATTAAGCACGAGCTTAGGAAAAGCAACCTCCTAACCTCTCTTCCAGCCTCCTTTATGACTGCAGTCTCTCCCCCGTTATACCTGCTTCTACAAACATCTCCTACAATACTGTAGACATGATTTAATGATGTATATTTGCACAGTGCTTTAAACACTGCTTTTCATGCTGGGCTTTGTGAAATAGTCTATGTGGGTACAACTGAAAACAGTATTTGCCGGCAGTCAGGTTTCTCGAGAATTTTGTGGGGAAAATAATACAAGAGCAGATGGGATAGTAATATGAACTGAATGCCAAAGAAGCAGGGGACTACTGACATGTCTGTAGTACATATTGCTGGGAGTGTTCTGAGGCCATGAATAAAGACAAAGATGCAAAGGGCAATGAAGGAGGGTGCTGAAAAAACGACAGGTTAAGGTTAAAGCACTGCAAAGCACTACATTCTTCCCTGCCATTGTGAACTGTGATCCTCATCACTTATTTTGATTCACATTTTTCTCTCCCTCAGCCTGGAACCAGATTAATTAAACCATATTGCTAAAACCAGTTGTACTCACTGCATATGTTTGCTATTTTCAACAGATAGATCACAAAAAGGACCTAAGCACATCCTTCTCTGTGAAATTAAAGAACTAATCTTCTCTTTTTCTTCTTGTTTCCTGCCTTCCTCAGCCACAGTACTGCTGCACATCAGCTTGGGAACAGAGGTTCAGAAATGTAACCTCTGACATAACAAAGGGAGCCATAAAGGCATGAAGATCATGGTAAGGAGATACCAACCCATATACCAATACAAAGCAGCCAAACACCAAAAGACCAATTTATTTGTTCTATGTGCGTCCTCTGTGACTGACTGGTAAACCCCTACCATGGAAGAAAGCACAGAGGAGATGGGCCAGGGTGATGTGCCCATGATGCTCAGGGAATAATGCAGGGTTTTACTGAATACAGCTGTTGCAAAGAAGCTGACTTGATCTCAACACCAAGGGGACCCGAGAGTGGTCTTCGTTTTAGATAAAAAGCTGTCAACAGCTGAGTGGATCAGCTGGTGGTGTAAAGGTTTCTCCCTATGTTCATTAAAAGAGCGTGCATGTCTCCCTGAGTTAGCCAGGCCAACAAAGGGGAGGTGTATACGTGGCTCAGCACAACACAGTGTATAAAAACCAGAAAACTAGCAAAAGAATTTCAAAGAGAGCAATGGGCTTGAGCTGGCTTCAACCCATGTATGCCCTCCTAGTGAGACAGGGGATGCTTAGCATTGTGACAGTGAGTGTATTATACAGACCAGTAATGGGAATCACATTGGTACCATGATTGAACTGTGTATTGCAACTGCTGTATTCTGCCATGTGTAACTTACATTTGCATTGTGTTTTCAATATGTTTCGTATCACTCTGCTAAATCAGAAATCCCATGTAACATTAACTATCTTCAAATAAGTAAATCTGATGTTAAACATGACACCCTCCCCATGTGGAATATGTAAAAGAACCTGGTCAGAAAGTATTGGCTTCCAACATCCTCTCCTCTCTTTTGTTTGCCATTTGCACTTCACATGGTTTAGTGCAAACAGCCCACAACACAGATGTTTTCTGTGTATTGCTACTACTTATTTTAATGACAGGCAGTATACACAAAAAAACCTGATCAAATATTCAGAATGCTGCCTCATCTCTGAAAACCTCCCCAGTCTTTTTGTTATCAAATGACACTGGACACTACACTGGATTTGAAAACCCAAGCTGCTTTGTAAGATGACAGATGGGAGGCGTAGAGGATAGCATGGAAAATACAGTCAGAATCCCAGCGAAAACTGCACAAAGGGCAAAACAACAACAAATACCTATACATTGTATTTTCTGACACCCTTCTTCAAGGGAAAGAAGTAAATACGACTAAAACCTAGAACTCCTGTCAAGGAAATAAAAAGGTTGGTAATGTACGTTCATAATGAAAAACACATTTTAAGACACAGAACAATAAAACCTTGCCTGGATTTTGACTTCAGGAATCTTAGGGCTGTGATTGAGTTGTGCATTGCTAACTTTCATTAGTGGCAGTAGAGAACACTAACAGGGCTAGCCCAGGAAAAGCCCAGACAAGGCTGGCACTCATCTGCTGAGGTGAATGAGAACCTGTCATGCTAACACACAGCAGATACACTTAAGACATGTAATAACAGGTACAAGAGAAAAAACTTACACAGAACAAAAAATATGAAAGAAATCATAGCAGAGGTTCACACAACCAGGAAACAGCTTAAAAAATTTTCAAAACAAAGAAAAATCTAGGCAAAGCTTAAAAAACTTCCTAAGAGAGAAGTTAAAGATACAAAACTTGTTACAGACGTTTGCTGTACATAAAATCTCAAAAGTGTTGTCAAGTTTACATTTTATCGGGAGCACAGATCACCACCACTTGCAAATAATACACTTAAAGTGATGGTTATATAAATGTGTAGCTACTCTCAACCATTTTTCTTCTCAGTCCTACACAATTTTCATGCCACCTTTTCCTGGCCATGCTCCATGAAAGGTGCATTTTTATGGTGCAAGTGATGATATAAATGTAATCAAAGTCCATTTCTGTGAATATAATGACAAGGTGGAGTGGAAAAACTTAAAAGAACAACCATCTCCCAGAAGCAGTGACAGGACTGCTCGATATTCCCTAGACAATTTCAGTTGCATGATCTCTAGAGCATAGCCCTGAAATACCACAGTCAACAGCCCTTTAAGTAATTACCTAAGGCAAAGTCAAAATGACTAAAAAAGCAGTACCACTGAATTGTTGGATATGCCTACAAACATGCCCTGAAACTACATGTTTGAAACAACTGTTATGTGCTAATAAAAAGCCTACAAATTTTTACAGTGACATACAAAATGGACATTTTGTGACTATGCTGCTGAAGCAATTATTGTCATATTAGACATTAGACAGTTACTTCACATGCTTGTGCAACATTAAACAAATGATGTGCCAACACAAGCCAGGATGGAGCCATCCAAATTCTAGAAAAACAAAGACCAAGTGTGTGTAAGACATACTTTGTTTTAATTTGAAAAATCTGTAGCAGATGTGTTCAATCTGTTTGCATTATTTATAAACAATTTCCGTTGAGATTTTTTTTAACTGGAAATTAACACTTGCAGGCACTTGTGAATACTTCAAACCATTTCTTAAAACAAACAAACAAAAACCTCCCACCTTAATCACAATGAAAAGTGTTTGATAAAGAAAATACACTACAAGATTGTTCAAAAAATGTCACAGAACAGGTAATCTAATGCTACTCCAGTCAGTAGGATCAGTTTTAGAACATATTACAACAAAAAAAAGAAAAAGGAAAAGGATGTAATAATGGAAAAGATCTTTCTTTGAAAAATTAATCTGACAATTCACACTTGACGAATGGAGCACCGTGCTAATTTGTACTTCTGAGTGTGCCTGAGGGCTAGACTAATGGCTCTACTTCTATTACAACAGATGTTTACACCTTCATGCAAAAGAAAATTTTAGGTGACATGAGAAGGAAAGCTTAAAAACGAGACCTAAAAGTAACCAAGAGACGAACATTTGAATCTGTAGATTGCACAAAACAACTACACTTTGCAGAGTTTACTCTTCTGGGATTCTTAAGAACCTCAACTGTCCCATTGCAGGGCAGCCCACATGTCCACACTGATAGCCTCTTACCTGGCTTTTGCACCATGTATGAAGGCTCACAGCCTTGCTTTTGCCCTCCAAAGAAGGAACCTGTTGCCACTTCCACTCCCAGTGAGGAAGCAAAGTAACAGTAATGCAGGGGATGGAAATGGGGTGGTGGGGAGACCATGCTTAGGACAAAATACTGTCATTTCACAAAATACATTTCAACTCAGTCTCAACACATTGTCTGCAACCACAGCCTTTAAGTAAAAATAAAAAATTTGTATTAATACACCATTATGAGCTAGAGAGGGCTTGATATATCCATACTAACCAGGATTTGATCCCACTTCAGTGAACTTATTTAGCACTCCTACCCTCCTTAAAATTACTCTCAATATAATTTCAGTAAGGCTCTTTGTTTTTACCAGTGAATTGATGGAAAGAGGAAACAGACGTATTTTTTAATACCTCCTCTTCTGCCCAACACAACCGGAGAAAATGAACTGAGAAGGGAGAAAAACAGTGAGGTTCAATGCAGGTCCTTATCCCTTGTAAATCTCAGGATGCCAAAACCCTTTTATCTGTTCCTTTCCAGTTTGCAAGGATCACTGCTGAAGTGATGGGCATACCATTCTCCCCTCAGGAAAGAAAGGAGTGGAAAACTAATCCCAAGAATGCACCTCACCCAATCCTCTGCGTTTAGCATTAAGGTGACCCACATTCTAGTGCTGGACACAACAACATCACAGAGAGGGTGTAAGCTCATCCACATCGACTCGTTTTCCAACAGCCCTGCCATTTTTTATATCACTTTAACTTGCTCCTTCAGCTTGTCTCTTCTGATTGAGAGCAATCCAGATCTTTCAAAACAGAGATCGCCATTCAAGAGCCACTCAAAAATTAGATACTACTTATTATGCTAATTTACTAATAATTTTAAAAAGCATCCCATGGTTCTTATGTTCTTTGCAAGACTTCTCAACCAAAAAATTATTTCTGATTTCCAAAGATAAGGCTGTGGACTAGTAACAAAGCTGTACTTACAGTGATACAAGGATTTTTGTCTCCAACATGACCCACATGATCTGCTGTCATCATAAATTTAGAGAAACAAAATTTGTATTGCCAGGTCAAATGAGTGACCCACCACATCCAGCACTCTGTTTCCATCATAAGCCAAAATCCGATGCTTCAGCAAGGAAAAAAAAACCCACCACCACCACCCCCCCAACCTATCAACTAAACCCCCTAGGATGTATTTGTCCATTTGTTTGAAATTCATAGAAAGAAAACATCTTCCCAGCTTTTCTTAGTCAGCTCATGCCCTAAAGTGCTTTACTAGAACGTCCATTATGTAGCTTCCAAAACTACAGCTCTAAAACAATTTTTAAAAGCAGCTAAACAACTTTAGAGCCCCCAGTTGTGGCAGCAAAGTTCCCTTGATGAGCACGTGCTTGCTTAACAAAATACATTCAGTTCAGTTCTTAATTACTTCATCAAGGTTAGCTGCATCTCTGAGACCTTCACATATTCCCCTCCCTGCTTCTTTAACCTCAGGCCACCAGCCATCCCCTCTTCACAGGGCTTCTGATGGCCGCTCCTCGCAGAACCCCTGCACCTGTAATTGTACCCACCAGTTACACGTTCTCCAGGGTGAGTGGAGAACGAGCAGAGAACAAGTTGAGGTCTCCAGTGACCTCCCGGCTTACAAGAAAGTAGTGTTTTTTAAAATGTTTTTAGAAAGATAACATACTATAAACCACACTCAAGTTGTATATGGTTTACCAAGTATCACCCACCCTGCTACTCCTGGCTGTAAATCTCAGACTTGTCCGTGCCACATTCCCAGGTCAGCGGCTCACTATTGCAGGTCAATCCTTAGCACAAGCAACTGTCCCCTAGGTCAGACTTGATGTTTTAGGCAGATCTCAGTTCTTTTGCCTAGCAATCTTTATCAGCCAACCAGTTCAAAAGTGGATGTGCAATTTCCCCAAGGGGAATTAACTTCTTCAAACTTAATACAAATCCCTAGGCAGGAAAATCACCTATGCTACTGTAACTTCAGCTCCTGCAGGAAGATTCCACAATTTCCCTCTAGCCACATGCCATAAACCTTTGTAAAAGTTATCTTTGAATATTTCACTCACAAGCAACATCCAGTGCATTGTGGCATTTCCAGACTTCTCAAGTCCTGCATCTTTCATCGCCGCCTCTTTCTTATTACCTGGTCAACACACCAGGGAAAAGCTGACTGATTTTACTGAAAGCTTTGCAAACGGATGGCAAACTGCAGGAGACTTTGCATTACTTCCTGCTGAGTTTTCCCACTGCACTGGATGTTATTATTGAAACTATAACTTTAACAAATTGGATAGAAAAACAATCACTGTGGCAAAATACGCCCTGATAAGGCTCTGTGATGGATCAGCTTTAAAAACGAGTATGTTACAAAGAAAAGGTTCAAAAAGAGAGTTACTACAACACTGTTAGAGGAGTTTGTTTGCAACAGAAAAAGCTAAAAAGGCATCTTCTTAGCTGGGGTTTAGTACATCAGTAACTAGTATTTGGTTTTTTTATATTTAGATAAACAACCAACCTCAGTTCTTGGTGAAAGCATGTTAAAGAAAGAAAAATCTCAGGCACAAGTTCTACGTTCTATCCTAACAAACTCCCTTCCTTCTAAAACAGTCCACAGTCTACCCAAGTAAGTTCTTGCTCTCTATGGCATAACTCATTTGAAACAAATCTCTTATTGAAGAATTCCACTTAAAACCTCTACCTCTTTCTGGAAAAACATGAAAAGAAAATTTGCATTAGTGAAAACCACTAGTTTTTTTTCTGTGAGACCAAAGCAGTGAGTCGGAGGACTGAGAAACAGAAAATGCCCTCCACCACCTTGTTGTCCTCCAGTTGGTACCAGTTATTTGCATGTTCATATCTGGTGCTAAATATCAGAAAACCTTATGCAAGGTTTCTGCATGATGCCTCAGACTCCTTTCTGATGTCAACTACCTTTAGAAGGAAGCAGACAGCACAGAGATATACCATTTGTGAACCAGACTTTTTGAAACAAATTCAATTGCATGAATATATTTTTAACTCACTATATGGCTTATATTTTAAGCAATGGAACCTCCAGTGGACAAAATACTGAAAAGGTCAAAATAAACATTGATAAATGTTTATTATCAATTGCACTAGCACAGATAAGTCTGCACGGCTGGCACACTTCAATCTGTTTACTGAATAGGAATTTATGTAGATAGGTTTTTTTAGTATTTCAGTAACACCTGAATATATTGTTCCATTCAGAATAAATACTATATTTTGTTGTGCACTGGACTAATAATCTGACACACTATCTTTGTCTGTAGTGACACTACAGGCATAGCATTTTGTTCAAGCGGCTTCATACTTTTTCAGCCATTTATTTAGCAGGCTTCTCCAAATATAAAAGCAAGTAGCTGTAACATTTGTAGAGAATCAAGTGTCTGTAGCATGATAAAACCATACTAGAACATTTGAGTCAACTGGTGATAGCAATTTGTAAAGATAACATCAAAAGTAATTCAAAGGTACAAGTAGCCAGTAATTACAAACCTGAAGCTAATCAAACTCCATGTAGTTCACAAATGTAATGGTTAGAATTTCGGCCAAGTTCACAATTCTGTCTGCACAAGTTGTGGGTGGGAAAAGGTGTCTGGTAAATCCTAGTACAAGATTAAATCTGTTTCTCATAAGCTCTCCTCCCACAATGAGCTCATTTTTGTTCTTTTGTATCATAAGTTCAAATGCAGGGACTTGACAGATGAGCTTTAGTTCTTCAAGTGAGGATGCCTCTATTTTCTTTTTCAATTGACATTAAAAAAAATCCCTTGTTCGTCAGGAAAAGGTGCATAACAACTTTCTTAAATGTCAAAAATTTCTGCAAATGGAAAAGCCATTTTCTAACCAGACTACTATGTGTTTTGGTTAAGACTGCTCATTTTATATGACCTTTTCCCAGCAATTTCTCTGAAAAAGAATAAAAGTTAAGATTTAAATGTTTTAGAGTGTCTACTGGACAATTAATCTCCGCTGGTATATACACACACTCAAAATCTAACTGCACTTAATGAAATTACAGATGCTTATAATTAGCAAGGTTGAAAGCTTCAGTCAAACAAAATTTAAAAATAGCAATTGCTCTAACATTTTGAGATTAATTTATGTAGTATTTCCACAATTACCTGCCTGTCTCTACCAAGCCCAAGGCAGGTTCACTCCTTATCTTGGACTCTGAATGCCAAATTCGACCCCATATTTCACCCATGCAATCCTATTAAATAAACAGGAGTTGCATAGATATTTATGAGTCCAGAGCACGGTTCCATGGAAAGTACACATCCCATGAGATGGTCGTTCTCTCCTTGAATGTAATTTTCTTTGCTTTAAATCATCAAATAATAACACAAAAGCATTACTAATTCTCTAAGGAATTCAGGACAGCACAGGAAGTTACTTTTAAAGCGTTTAATAAAATACATTTTTCATGTTCATATCATACAAATGCATGCCCACATATGCACATATATAAAAGAAAATCAGGGGGCACGACAAGACAAAATTTATAATTTAAAGGCATTGTACGTGTCACACATCCCACTTAACACTTCAAAATGTCTTCATCCTTCTTATGACCACTTTCACTAACCCACACAAAAAAAGACTCGCTGTGAACATGGCTCATAAAGAGCTTTCAAGCAGTAACCGGCACAGCTATAAATCTACATAAGGTTCAGGAAATAAATCTTGTGCTCTCTGCTGCCCATATAGGAACATTAATCTTAAGAGGAACACAATACAGTACCTCCTTATCTGTTTAAAGTAGGGCAAATATTTTACTCATGTTAATTGTCCTGACAGAAAAGGATCAACACTGCATTAATCCATTTAACACATGGCTTATTTTTCACCCCTGCACATTACATAGGCCCAAACGCTTGCTGATACCAAAGCTAAAGATATTCTGTATTAATTCTTCATAGAGCATGTTCCTCACTCCTATAGCATTCTCGTTTGTATCTTTATATAGCATGTGGCATATTACATAATTTGGTAGAATGAAGGTAGAAGTTACTTTTTTCATATTCCATGGCTTCACCATTTGTGTAACATGATACTTCACAATTCAGGTGAAGAGCTACACTGCTGCATTATCTTGTTTTTAATTACGTTCTCAAAAATAGTGTCTGTGGTCTCTAAAGTCTTGCCATATTAAAAAGCATTACCTTTAACATAATTTTAATAATGAAACAGTAACCACTGCAATCTATCTGAAGAAAGATCAGTGAAAAAAACCAGGATCATACTTTTCCCATCTTAAAGCAAGTTTCCTGGTTCAAAGAGCATGCTTAAGAAGTGCTGTATCAGGCCAGACCACAGGCTGACAGTCCAGCATCCTGCCCCTGAGAGTGGTGAATCGCAGAAGTTGAAGAAAAAGCGTAAGAACTGGGTACACATTTATAATGCTTCCCTGGTATTGCTTTGCATGTTCTGCACCTCAAGGATAACTTCCGTCCTTTTTGATCTTCTTCGTATCACTCATGAATTTACAATGCTCTCTCAAAACATACACCTCTTTTTCTCCCTTATCATCTGAGGCTGATACGTCCTAACCCATTTAACAGAAGGTGCTCTTTCACTTTTGATCCTCCCTTTTGCCTTTCTTTGGAGCACTCTGGTTTCACAGGTCTGGTGCTCGATACATTAGAACCCTGTGGGACAGTGCTTGGCCACACAGCTGACAAGGCTAACCATTTTTTGCTGTCAGCAACCTAAGTGTATGCATATATTACATCACTGGCCTCTGCTATATTAACATTTGGGTCAATCTAGCCAGTATATAAGCAATCCTTGTGTTCTCAAGCATACCTCTGGGGTATATTCCATGGCTCTTTGTGCTGAGAAGTTCGAAGTTGGTTTCCCCCTCCTCCTCAGCTAACTGTATCAATTGCAGGAAAAAATGTCTTTAGGAGAAAGCAGCGGGGAAAGGCATTAGCAGTTTCCTCTCTATGAAGTGGGTAGTTGTAGAAACTAATTAATTAAGCTGTCATTAATTCTTCACAAGGATATTCTTACTCTACAATAAGAAGGTGCTCATTCCTCCTCCTCCCAACCCCACCCTCCATCTTTCTCAGCCCATTTTCAAGTAACAAAAGCATTTGGTCCCTTCAAAGAACCTACACAAGAAGGGACGGCTGGCTACCTTTCATACACAGCTACAGCTCAGGTGTCTCATCCGATTCTTGGAAGCTGAATTTGTCACTAGATGGACCCAGGCTGAATTTTACATAAAACTATTATTAAAAAATAGCCAAGCTTGAAAAAAGTTGCACAGCTCTCACTGAAGTACAAGCAGCAAAGCTGGAAGTGACTACCCAGGTAGAAGCAGCCACCATTCAGTGCCTGCAAACCAAGCCCTGATCAGCCAAACGCGCACATCCCTCCTCCCACTCTCCCCGCACTGCTGGGAACAATCACAGGACAGCATTCTGTGCTTGGTACAAGGCTTTCTGTCCTAACAACAGACCTTCCCCATCACGGTTTCTTTTACTCTTCCTCTAATCCCACCAGAGGCCCTACTATTTCCATGTTGGAGGAAATCTCACTGCAGAACCTGGGGCTCACGGAGCAAACTCTTGGCATCACACGACTGATTCTGCAACATATGCTTAACTGTTTACTCCATTTCCCTAAGTGAACCTAAGACTGTATTTGGGACTCTTTCTTCTAGGCATGCAGATGTTGAAATTTCTGAGGGGGTTAAGACTGGGGAACAAACCAAAAGCAAGCCAACAGTTTCCTGCTGAAGAATCCTTACCTTGTTATCTCAACTTAATGCTCCAGACACAGTTCAACTTCAGGCACTGAGCATAATCTCAAAGCACACTGCAAAGCTCTCTTGCAATCTCAACAACTGAAAGGGTAAAAGAGCTACAGATGGCACTGTGAATTTGCTCTCACTTGAGCCACACAGTGGCATACCTTCCTACCAACTTAGTTGCTCTTAACATCACCGTAAGGCAATCTAATCAGCAGGAATTCAAACGTCCACTAAAACAAAGTGCAAAAAATAAATTGGATTTCACCCAGAAAAAGGGGGAAAGTAAGTAATTTTCTTCTCTTTTTCTAGGCTTCCAGAACCAGACAGTGTATTTGAAGATCTGTGCCACTCTAAATAAAACCCTACTGATATACGCTATATATTGCTAGAGTAAAAAGGTGTCAACCTCTGTTAGGACACACTTTGCAAGAGCTATTTCTAAGGCCTGGACTGAGACAGACAGTTTATAAAAAACATATTCCACCAAACTTCCATAGTGGAGATAAAACAAGCCTCAGTCCTATGTTCCCTTCCCGCTTCAAAGAAACTGTAATCACAAAAGTGCAATTGCATGTACAGGGTGGTTTAGCTGCCAAGGATATGTAAATTTTAGTGCAATTTTTCATGTTCCTAACACACCATGTATCTACATCCAGTCAAATTTAAGTGCAGGTGTTTCTTGAAGGAAGGGAGGTGAGGGGCAGGAAAGGAAGAAATGTTTCCTCAGATTGTGTCCACCAGCTATTTGAGATTCTCAAATAACTGCAGTACAGTATTTCTGTAAATGTAATTTGCAGTGATCTTTAATCCTGTTACTGAGATTTCCCATTTGTCCAGTCTCAACAGCAGAGAACAAGAGAAATTTATAATCTGCTTCTTTGAGCTCTGATCATGCGCAGTTCATACACACTCAAAATCTCCGTTGAAGCTCCATTTATATACGTATTATGAGACTGAAACACACACCACCCCCCCCCCAGCACCAGCAGAACATTACACACTGTCCTCAAGGTGCTGTGGGTCAAAACCGGATTCGTATTAACCAGGTTAAAACTTTTTGTGGAGGTTAGTTCCACTGTCTGGCAAAAGCATGAGATTCAAGAGTTAAGTCTACAAAAGTGCAACATGTGGGATACCACAGGAGCCCTCATCTCCCCAGCCTTTCCCCCTTTTCCACATTTGGATAAGAATAAATGCCAGTTTGGGCTGCTGTTAGAAAACAGAGCAGGAATGCTTATGTATTGTGACTAGCAGAGCTTTTTCTGAGTCACAGTGGTCCAAGCTCTCCAGTGGTGACAGAAAGTTCATAACACCTATTTTATGGCCCTCCTTGCAGGTAGAAGCAGACAGCTGTATAATTCAGTGCTGCCCACCACCCATACTCTGGAATCATCAGTTCTGCCTTCTCTTCCTTTTCGTAGGAGGATGCAGCAACAGCAGCTTAGAGCTTCCTTATCAGGCTGTGCACAAGCACCTAGGGAGACACTCAGTTGCAGGGTTTAATATACTTCCCCTGTAGTCACCTCCCTTTTTCCCAAAGGTTGTGATGGCAGACTGTGTGGACTTGGTCTGTAAATGGTGCTGTGAATTAGACCACCCTGCTCTGAACTAATATACTTGAGTTTCCTGAGATTTAAGTTAGCTGCTTTTCTTGAGTAAGGACATTAAGGGCTTTTCTTTCCTAATTAATAGCAAATGTTCCATTACATTACAAAATCAGAAAATAAGACAGAGATCTGGAAAAGAATTCAAGGACAGTATAAACCAGATGGCTCTAGGCAAGAACATTACATTTAAACGTAAACATCTTTCTGCACAACTGATGCACATTTTTGCAGTGTTACCGACTTAACAGTTCCAGCGTTATTCCACATCCCAGAACTATATACTGCAGGAGATACAAATGCGGCACAATCAGCCAAGGGAAAATGAGGTTTTGTTTTGCATCCTCAGCTATGTGACTATCAATGGACAGATTTGAACTGCCAACAAAAATTATGGAAACTGTGAGAATCAACCACTCCGTCTGCTCAACCCACTCCTCAGCCACAGGCAGAATGTACGCAGATGGAAATGTCCCAGGCCTCTGAAATCCCAGCAGGCCTTACACATTGTAGCTTAATTTCTATCTGAGCTGATTTTGGGTTTCTAATCCTTACACATGGGACAGAGCTGTTTCTCCCACAAGTCTGAATTATCTGCTTCGAAACTATTACATCCTCCTCCTCCACACTCGCCCCAGACCATGGGAAGACTGGAGACTCTTCCATGCCCAGTGTGACAGAATTACACTATGATCTTTCAAACAATTTTAAAAAGGTATTACATGGGCAGAGATTTAAGAAAAAGTCCTCAATCGCCCTTCACTTAAGTCTCGCAGCTAAGTAAAAACAAAATAGCATTGTGGCATTTAACTGATGCAGTTTACATGTTACACTAAAAAAAACCCAACAACAAATCAATCAACACCCCCCCATCTCCCCAAAACAACAACAAAAACCCCAGATAATTTCATATTCTTGAAGTCCAAGTCATTTAGTCTGACCTTCCAAATAACACCGACAATAGCATTACATCCAGAAACTCCTGTGTCACATTTAAAGACGGAGTTGGGAGGCTCATTACAGCCAACTCTTCTGAATTAAAGCCTGCAAACACCACATGCTACTGGTTAAGGATCCTTGGGATTTCCTAAGCTGAGTCAGAAAGTAAAATTAATAATACTTAAAGATCTTTGAGTGAGAAGTACCATATAAACACTTTACAGAAGTGGGTAATGATATTTCTCTCCATAGACAAGAATAAATGAGATTGCTTTTCTTTTGCAAACGTCAGACGGGGAATGGCAGACCTGGCACTGGAAGCCAGGTGTTTCATTTCCCAGACCAGTGCTCTAATCATTCAACCATCCTGGCCCCCAATGAATTTTATGAATATATTTTGGCAGGCACAACATAGTGTTAATTAACACTGCTTACTATCCTATTCTACTGTGCATGAATTATACACTACAGTATTTATATAAAAATGGTTAGTTCTTAGAAACGAATAAAACTAAATTCAACACTTTTTTTTTTTTTAATGAAAAGTGAGGTGACATTGCCAGGTTTTTGGTGCCAAATAATGCATTTTTTAGATTAGGACAATGGGAATTAGCAAGCTTTGTTTTGAAATAGTAATTGAGAAGAGACATTCACACCAGTGATTTTATCTGTCTGAAGCACAAACATGGAGAGAATGAAAGAAAAGCTTTTATTGTTGTACTACAATGAATATGGAAATGAGTTCTTTTTCTACTGTAGAGATTAAAATTTGGTAACGCTTTTTTGGAAATTGTGTAGTAGGTATTAAAGTCAAGACATTTCAATCTGTCTTTGCTGAACAGAGAAACAAGAAAAGCTTACGCAGTGCCCCTGTACCAGAAACGAACAGAAAAGACTTTATAGATCATCATCCTAAACCTTAAAATATTTTAATGCAGCAGCTATAATGCAGAGGAGAAAGTAAACTAGACAGGAACAAAGATATACACAAGCTACACTGAACACTAGTGTCCAGAACAGGGTATGTAAAAGGGACTGTACATTATTTATTGTTAAGAAAGCAGGACCTCAGATGGCAGTTGAAATAACAGATATAGCTTATGTTAGTTCCAACTTGTTCACATTTCACAGAAGCCCTGCGGTCGTTTCAGAATGCCCTGTTTTCTATTATAGATTAATCATAGTAATGTGCTCTGTTGTCAGACATCATGGAACTACAGGACCAGCTGACAAACAGAATTCTTACCCTCATTTTAAAAGATGACCAAATTAGTTCTTTACAAAGCACCTATCCATAGATAAAAATACATCTGTCAGTGTACACAAGAGGTATGTTTGGAAATACAACCTGGATTTTAAAAGACCTGTGAAACTAGAGCTAATCCCATGTACTTACTGTTATTTAAACAAGGAAGGAAACCCCGAGACATGAACAATCTGAAAGATCAGCAGTGGTATAAGGCTGACGAATGGTACAGAACTGTAGAATGATTCACATTGGATGGTATGTCTCCAGGCCAATCTCCTGCTCGCAGCTGTGTCAAGGTTGCTGAGGACTTTTTGTATACTTGCGTTTTGAAAACCTCCATGGATGGAGACTGCACAGCCTCTTTGAGTAACCAGCTGCCTTGATTGACTGTCCTCACAGAGAAAATTTTTTCCCATATATTCAGCTAACTCTCATTTCAATTTATACATATTGCCTATGCACCCTCCTGCTGTGCACCTCAGCAAGAGCCTGACTCCCTCTCCATGATAAGCACCCTGCAGGCACAGGGGACTTCTGTTACATCAACGTGAAGCCACCCCTTCCTCAGACTGAACGAGCCCAGATCCCTCAGCCTCTCCTCCCACAGCAAGCGCTCCAGCCCCTGATCATCTGGGTAGCCCTCCACTGGACTCACTCATCTTTATGGTACTGACCGGCTCCAAACTGGATGCATAGCCATAGTGGGCATGGAAAATAATGGATCTAGAGTACAAAGCACAACGGATTTAAAAACACAATGGCTTTTATTTGTTAGCTAAACAGCTTCACCAATAATGCCCAGCTGCTAAGAAGTAAAAAAAAAAAAATTGAAGTAATAATGAAAAAGTCTTCCCAAGCACCCTTACAGAAATGCAGTAAGGCTACAGCACGAAGTGGCTTCACTTCCATTCTGCCACCACTTCATTAAAAAACAAAACAAAAAAACCCAGTCAAACACCCAAATAAAAAAGCCCTAGATGTCACAACCACAGAATACATTCAATTTAAGTAGAAACTTCAGGTGTCTCAAGAACACTTCATTTCAAATTTAATTAATTTATACTTGGACATAAACAATGCCACAATTCAGTAACAAACAAACAAAGCTGTGCAGGGTATTAACTGGTGAGTCTCATCTTATCCAACTTCTTCAATACCTACGAAATGGAACTAAAAATGAACTAATGACATCTGCAAATGAGAGTAAAGGGGGTGGTGCCGGAAACATCAGTGAAGACTGAGTAACAATACAAAAGACCTACAAAGATGGTTTGGAAATTAAAGTGAACTTGGAGGAAGGACAGATAATATAAGATAAGGGGATATTACACTAAGAGTGAGTTAACATGTAGGAGGGCCCTGAGGGAGGCACAGAGGGAAAGTGAAGCAGCAGGAGAAAGAATTGTGTCTTTATGGAAGGGGTCTTGTTAGGGCGTCAAGAAGATGACAGCTCTTGTCTGTGCAGCTCAGGTAAGAAGCCATCTGGAATAATCCATTCAGTCCTGAGAAACTAAATACCAAGCACTGACTGAGGTACTGAAGGAAATTTAGAGAAAAATCCAATGAGAAGCATAAAGCCACCGACCTGATTGCTTTGTGTGTGTCCACCTACCTACTCTCAACTGCCATCTTCATCACAACAGATTTGCACACCTGTGAGGCACGTGAAGTTGACGTGCATCATCTGGGCAAATGGCAAGGAACATGAGCAGCTAATTCCAGGGTACGGACCCAATGAGGAAATGCTTTTTGGTCCACAAGAATTTAGATAACAGAATAATAAGAAAGGGATGTATATCATGATTTTTTTTTGACTATATGATTTTGTTCAATTCAAACAATCTCCCAAGAGACGTTTTTGAGTTTCCATTATTTAAAACAGGTTGAAGAGCTGGAAAAGGTTCTAAAATACTACACAGTAGTAGCAGACAAAGATACACATAAGGTACACTGAGCACTAGTGTTGGGAACAGAATAGAGAGAAATCCTGCACTAACTGCAACAGCCGAGCAAATAATCTCTGAGGCCTTTGCCATGGCTAGTGTTCTATGACACCTTTAAAAACTGTGCCTGCATTCAGTCCTCTTAATCTCTTTAGAACATAAAAGTATACATGAAAACAAAAAAAATCCCAAGAAAAAACAAAAGTATAGAATTATTTTTTCCCTAAAGCCTTAAAAAATACAATTTACATTTAGAACAAAAAACTTACCAGCACAACTAGATTTACACCAACAGATCTTTATTACTGTATTACCACCTCTTGTGCATAAGCTAATAGCTTCTCTTAAAATACATCTCTGGGAAGAATAAAAGAATTGTGCCTGAATTCTTTAGAAGAGTCATACTTGTCATAAATGAGCAACACTGAGGGAAACCATGTAAATGCATTAACTGGATAGCCTAGTATAGATTTGATTGGCATTCTTCTAATCTTGCTTTAGGTTTGCGTTATTTCTCGCTCGCCAGAGAAGACACCCTCAGAATGCCCGTCCTTCTGATTCTCTCCCCCAGCCCGCTGCGGGGCAGTGAGCAAGCCACCGACCGGGGGCCTGGCTGCTGGGGGGGTCAACCCACCACAGTGCTCCACAGCACTGAGCGACCCAGCGTGCTCCCAGCTGAGAGAATCCGTATCACTTACAGCGCCTCGATCCTCTCCCTTCTCCCAAATACACCCCAAAGGCTAATATCATTTCAGTACGGGACTACAACACCAATGAAGAGGGCTAATTTCTAAGTAGAGCAGGAAGTAACTGAGACTAGCAATATTTTTTTTAAATCTACCTAAATTTAAGAACTGAAAAGATGCACTAATCCAGCCTGTTAAAATGAACTTTCCAAAATCTAAGCGAGATGTTATATAACTCACTGAAACACAGAAAAAATACTCTGTGCCAGACGAGGAGACTTCAACTAAAAATAGCTTTTAAAAAATGAGGAGTTCACTTCCAAATGAGTGATTCTGACTTTGCTGCTTTCATGCTGGCTGTAATCCAACTCAGCAAGAATGAGGTTTGCCTCTGCAGGTCTGAATAATGCACAACTAATTTCAAAGAGAAGCAACTTGGAAAATCATCAAATACCAATCTGTTCCGTATTCTATAATGGCGAGAACACAAAATGAGTTACGGCTATAGCACGCAGGGGTCACGTGCACTGTAGCCGTTCAGAACTCATCTGAAATGAGTTCTACCACTTCCAAAAGGTTCATTCTGTTGGGAGTGAAAACTGACAAAAGGCCACGGCCATAAAACTTCTTCCAGATTCTTTATAATTAAACCTCTGGTTTTTATGGAAGCTCTAACAGAAGAAAAAACTGGACAAAAATGATAGCAAAGCTAACTGTCAAATCATAGAGGAAGCCAATCAAACTCTGCTTAGGAAGCAAGCCCAGGAGATTCTATGACCACGAAACCTTGGTTCTTAGTCAAGAGCATGGAACTAGCCTGCATCAGTGAAACAAGTCCCAGCATAAAGATCAAGGGGACAAACGCCGTCTCCATTCACAGAGAATGGCATCTCTTTCTCCTTCTGAAAGGCTTCTCCAGAACAGGACAAGACTCTCTCAGCCAAGATACTTCAAGGAAATACCTGTTTTCTCAGTCATCAGGACTATCCTTCGTAAGTCACTAGGAAACTCAACGGGTGACAGCTTAAGCCGAGTTCCTTGTTATCACCATCTCTTCAGCATGTACCTGCACCTTCATATAATCCTACAGATCTACGCTGCTACTTCCTACGTGCACTGTGTTTGGAGTCAGTCACACACCGTACTAGCTACTTGTGCCTTCTGTATGCACCACTAATAAGGAATGGATCAATATCAATGACCTCTCTCTTTGCCTGATCTCCATCTCCCTTGGAGCGGGAAAGCTAGCACCATCTTTTTGGCAACACTCATCAGCAAGACAGAAGGGCTAACTCTGGTTGCTTCACAGTGAGATTCTCCTGAAGCTTGTCATTTCTCCCTCTCCAGTGCCTGTCTCTATCATTAAAAGACCTGCTTTGTGCTTTGGGCATCTTGACTGTCCCCATAATTCCCCCAGAATACCTAAAATGCATCAACACGTGCATGCCTGCCTCTCCAGGCATGGACAAGTGTCCCAGCGAGACTGGGACACATAAAGCACGCGATGAGTTCAAACAAGGAAGAGGAAGAACGCACAAGAGGAATGCCCATGGACACGGCTGAACACTTAGACCGCACATACTAGTAGTCACTGTTCACTTTGCTATAGTGTTACACAGTGGCAAAGGGATGGGAAGGGAGGTCTCCAATAGCAACAATAATGTGTATATTTTGGCTGGAAGTAGAGGATTAATCACACTGGATCAGAAAAGCAACCTATCTGAGGTGTTGTCTTTAGTACTGATTATAATCCTGCATTTCAGAGGAAACAAGGACAATAAAATTTACATAGTTAATGAAACACTCTGCATGGAAGATTAAAATTATTGCTTATTCCCTCCTGCATTTGGGCTGAGGTAATCTGTACCACGTCATCTTCTAATATTGAGCAGGATTAAACAATGTACTCATAAAAATAAAAACACCTGAGTCCCGACTATGCAACAGCTGCCCTTGTGATAGCAATGAAGGAAGTGAATAATGCGTTTGAACCTCTGTCACTGCTGACACAAGGTGGAGAACTGACTTAACAATAGAGTGGTAGATGGTGAATGTGACTTCTCTAAGTCCAGAGTGGCAAGGGGCACTGTATCCATCATACCTCCCATTCTTAACCAAAGTTTGGAAAGACCCTCCTTCAACAGGAGGAAAAGGAGCTTAGCAAAAAGGTGGTGGCTTCTTCTCTAGGTGTGAAGTTTTGGTGTATACTGATTCATACAGGATGGATACAGTGCTAATGTAAACCAGGCCAAGCACATCCAAAAGGAAGCGGAAAAAAGAAAACAAACAAACAAAGTCAGACACTTTGAAAGGCCTGCACCAACAAAACAGTAAGCTAGGCATAAAACAAAGCAAGAATTGTTTGCAATATTACTTAGACGATGCCAAAGAAATGTACAGTGAAAGAGAAGGCTTCTGTATGTCTTTCTCTTACTGTAACTGCTAAAAAGCCTTCAACCTTGAGAACCAGGTTGGAAAAAAAAAATTTTTAGAGCATAGATATCTTTGGATTTCCCAAGAGCATGTTTTGGAACACAGCTCCCTCCCAACTTCCTCAACAACAGGAAAGTAGCTAAGTCACAGGGAAGTAAATGGAGAAGAGGATCCTGTAGTATAAATCCTTTCTGCCTTATCTCAGCCTCCCGACGCAAGTAACAACTATTTAAAAAAGCAGAGGTAGCTTGCAGCACTCTTTAGAAGCGCTGGCCAACTCAAAAGTGAAAACTGAGGTTTAGAAGCAATCCTGGACGTAGCACAGGCACGTTCATTACTCCTAACACACAGCTGGAAGGAAAGAGTGAAATGGACTGCCCTGTCCTACCTTCTTTATCGTGGACTTGGTAGCAAGAAGTTTTCCTGTTTGAGCAAATCATGTACAATTCCTCTCCTTCTTACAGCTGCTCCAATTCTCATGAGCTCTGTGGCTGTCACAGCAGCACTAAGTTAGAGAGGGTCTAATTCCAGGAGTCTTCACCATTGCCCTTTGCACCCTTTCTCATAAGATGGAAATAAAGCAAATGCATTACAGGCTGCTGGGGCTTACCTGTACTAGCATGCACAAGAGCTGACTGGTGAGGTTTGCTTTGTTTTCTAGTAAAAGAATCTAATGTATGTCAAGATGTGGAAGCAGGCTAAGGCTGTAACAACAGCTGTTATACAATGATTGAGATTAAAGGGGAAATGCTTATTGAAAAAAATTATATGTTTTTTATTGGAAAACTTTATTACTTTTATCTGTTGCAACAGACCATTTTGTGTAGGCCCTGCCACGCGCAGAAAACACCTACGTAGGCTGGTCCAAAAGAGCTTACGCTCTAGATAACAATGCGCAGAAATTAAGCTTCCCTCAAGTACACTGTATTCAGATGTGTGGTCTAAATGCTAATGATTACTGTAATTAAGTATTACTTTGTATTTTTTGTTTGTCTGTAGCTCTTCTGCACTGTCAGGTACGTTCACATCAGAACACCACTTACAACCAACCTGTATGTGGCATTAGAATAAATGTACTGATGTGAATTAAAAGGACTGGTCACTGAAAACAGGTCTATTCTCGCAGCTGCCCCCTGCCATGTTTCCAGTTGGCAATGCAAGTATAATGCCGATCAAAATATAATGGTATAAATTCTTTATACTCAGGCAAAATTTGGTAAAAAGCCATTTTAAAATGTTGTCAACACCATATTCACTGCAATTGGTACTTTAATACAAGTGCAGGCAGAATTTGTTAAATAATTACTTTTTAAAAAAAGATTTTTTTTTGTTAAGGAGATCAAGATACTGTATTTATTTCCACTACATAACCGCTGCAAAAAATTTCTGAACATTTTATATAAAATAAGCTTGTTAACTGTTTCTCTTGCATTAGTTGTGGGGATGGAGGTGATCAGAAGCTATGGAGAAGCTTTCAGATCAAAGGAAAGAATAGATTTACTATGACATGAGCGTTTTTTTGGTTTATTTTTGAAGAGTGCAAAGTTTCCCTCTCTAGATCCTTCACTGATTTAACCTTCCTAGTAAGTCAAAATTCGTTCTCATTTTTAAAGTTTCAATGGTCAGCTCAGTCATGTAATTCATCTCACCTGTATGTCCAATATGTGATCTCCTTCCGTTCTTTCACTGCAACTCCCATTCCCAGTATCTCCCATGTCTGAAATCTTTATATCCAAGCCACTGAATTACCCCCCAGCACCACCAACACTTCCTCTCCATGTACCCTACATTTACCTCCGAAATACAGGCGAGCAATCTCACCACACAACTGAGAGTTCATAAGACTGCTCCCAATCCTTTCTGAGATACTCAGTGAGCTAATTACTCAACCCCACGTTCATATAAACTTAAAGGTATTTACAGTGCAGAAAAAAATCAGAATCATGTTTTAAGTTGCTGCTCCTCCCAGTTAAGATCACGCAAAGGTTAAACACGCAGGACGGGAACATTTACTATCCAAAGCCCAAGACTCTTATCCTAAAACTTAGATTAAAAAAAGTTATGTTTTGTTCACACAGACTGGCACCTGTCTGCGGTCCCTCTAGGTACTTGTTTCGTTATGAAGCAGGGCAAAAAAGCTTTAGTTGCATAAAATGGAAGGGGGGGTGGGGGGGGGTGGGCCATAAAAACCGCAGCCGGTCACCAACCATCTGCTCTCTTGCTGCCTTACCTGGGTGTCCCATCCTCAGCACTGCAGCGATTACACATGGCCGGTGGCAGGGCCGTCCCCGCACACGACTCCTCGCAGAAAAGCCCGCTGTCCGCCCGCCGCAGCCCCCCGGCTTCCCTCCGCCAACTTCTCCCTCCCCGCCCCCACCTCCTTCCCCGCCTCGCCCTTCCCCCTCCGCCTCTCTCCCCCTCCCCAGCCTGTCCGCCCGCCCCACGCCACAAAGGACGAGCGGCGGGCCGGCCGCGGCGGGCCGGCAGCGGGGAGCAGCGCTCCGCCTCGCCGCGATGCGACGGTAGCGCGACGTTTGCGCCACACAAAGTTGTGGGAGCACGGGGGGGAACACAGAGCGGTGGAAATAAAGATGCCTTAGTATGCCGCCCTCGCGTCTGCGAGCTGCGACAGGACACGACGACTGCTCCATCCTGCTCTTGGAAGGAAAACACATCAATAAACTCACCTCGAACTCCGTTTGGTTTTGTACCCCGAGTTGTACTTCTGGCTGCGGGTTGCCTGCTGTCCCCTAGGCGAGCAGAAGGTGAATGGCTTAAAGCCAGGGAGGCAGGCAGAGCCCCGCCAGCCTGCCCGCCGTGCCGAATTCCTCCCCCCGAAGTCTTCTCCAGGCAAAATCCCATGCACAGCTAAGAGTTGTTTCAGCAACTGCGTGCTTCCTCTGGAAGGCCTTTCTTGTTTATGAGCGTGTGCACGTATGTGTATACATATTTGGGAGAGGAAGGGGCGAGAGCTAAATGCCCTGGAAGAGAGGAGTGGCCAGTCCGGCTACCCGTCCTTCAAGTACACCCTGAGTAAGTGACATGCTCCCCGAACAGCAGTACAGTTGCCTTCTTCAAACGGGAGGAAAACCTCCTCCCACTCTACTCCCCTCCTTGTTCATCTACAAACCTCAGGCTATCCTGTATGCCCTGCAGGGACCAGCACGAACACCCACCGACACGTCTCTCCCCAAGTACGTTCAAGCACCTAAGTCCAATACTGGAGAGGCACTTTGCACAACTCCGCGTTTTTTGGCTGTTCTTGTCTCTCAGCACCTTCTGCACAGCCCTCCGTATTCTGCAGATACTTATTTCTGCTTCATTTACAATTTGTACAGAATGTCACAAAATGCAGCAGAATACTGATTATTTGCGAGAGTTTCTGTTTTCCTGTTTCTTTATGAAAGCTCCTTATCCACATGAACAGGAAACCTTGTGGTAATCGGCCTCCTCCCTTTTGTTAAAAACACTGATGCTGACTGCCTGGGAAGCAAAAACAAATCCATCCTGAGTTCAAAGGCATTTCTGCATTCCAGTTGTTTCTCTGACAATGCTATGTTACAGAGCAGCCAATTTTTTTTCAAAAGCAGCAAACTGCACTTTAAAAAAACCCCACATACACAATAAACAAAGCTTCTCATATCTGCTTCTGAAGAGCAATGCCCTCACCTTAATAAACTGCTTACTCGTCCCATTAGCGGTGAACAGAGCATCTTATGTCTAACAAACTGCAATTTTTCAGTCAGCGCACCTTAATGAAGCATTATCTCCTTTCACACTCTCAGTCTCTGCAGCATAGGACATATCTCAGCTTCAAGCTTCTCTCTGAGTCGATCCCCCTGCTCTCAATTGGCATGTGATGAACGTGTGACAGCAGGACTTGCCCATCGAGACTCATACCAATAAGAGCTTTCAGGATGACCCAAACCATGGATTGCTTTATGTCTCAGTGGTACTTGCGGACCTTATCTGGAGGCTGGAGAGCGCACCCTTTGCATACCACATTTCCAGATTGACAAAAGATTTATTTTCAGGTGCTCACATTTGTAGTAAGTTTCCAAGTAACAAACCTACAATAATAAACATGTATATATAACAACAGAGGGCAAAACGCTCTACAGTTCAACATAAGGTTAGAAGTCACAGGTTAGAAACAGAGGAGAAAGGGAAACTATTGTTTTAATCTAAAGACACGCATATTCATATGTTTTTGCAGTGCTAAATACCACTTTGACAAAACAGTACTACATTATTTAATAAGGCAAATTAAAACACAATTTTATCCATTCAAGGGGCATCTAGAACGTACTACAAGAAGTGTAAAAGCACACAGGAAGATACTCTCATTTTCTGTGAAGTATTTGAGTTCTTAAACATCAATCTATAGTTGTCATCATCATTAATGAAAAAATAAGAAACTATGAAAAATGACATCTATAAGGTGTAGGTGGATCCTAAAGCGCAGCAGAAGAGCAATAAAATGAACACATATCACTGTCAATACTCAGCTTACGAAAGTCACCACGCTAAAATCTATTCCAAATAAAACTCTGGGTTGCAGACCCTAACACTACGGCCAACTTCAGTACGTCACAATGTAGACTGTCATGCTACTATCCCTATATGATGCTTTATATTTGAAAACGCACATGTTGTTTGTCACTGCTGCTTGCAAGCCTGTGTCTAGAAAGGCAACTAACTACTGGCCAGGCTAATATTTTTGTCTCTTTCCCTATGGTTTAGTATAAAAACATGACAAAGCGCTTTCTTATGGAAGGAAGCCACTCTAAAAGAGTCAATAATTTGCAAGAGAATGCCCATCTCTTGCACAAATTGTCACAAAAAAAATCTGTATTAATTGGCACTGCGTGGCTGGATTGTAAATTTCATCACAAGTTTTGTTTGAATATGAATGACAAATTTCAGTTTTGAGCTATTTTACTGAAAAATGAATTCCCTAAATACATACACTCACACATTGGGAGTTAAACACTGGAATACATGAATATTTTTTTATAGATACATGTTCCTGTTTTAAGCAGTAATTTGGACATTTGATTGAATACCGTAAACAAAATTAAATCTTGTTCATTACTTCAAGATTAGCAACATATTTAAACAAAACTGAATTATTTGACAACACTTCCATAAATAATGGCTGTTAGCTGTCTTGAGTGACATGGAGCTTCCTTGGATAGACTGTTCTCGGAGCTCCTAACTTCACCCACCAGATCAATGGCACTGGTAGTCATTCTAGGTTTATGTTTCCAAGTCATTGTCTCTGTCCACATTCTACAACAGTCCTGCCTTGCAAGCTTTTACCATTACATGATTAAAAAAAACCCAAACAACAAACCAATGTTATCCACATAGTCCTGCTGTTCTACTATGCCAGTATTAAGTGTACAGGTATCTCCAGTCCATTCTTCCTAATTTCTCTGTAACTGCTCTGTTCCAAAGCTGTTTCAGCCTCTGCCCCTGCCCCAAGTGCCATCCCACTGTTGAGCTGTGCATTTGTGATGCATGCCAAGTTGTGCTTCCAATTCTCTTCCTCATAACTGATACCAGCATGCCTCTGTAACCCTAAGGAGCTGCTCTGGGTTCATCATCAAACTGTGATATTTTAAAAGGTGGTTTAGATGGTGTGCAACTTCTCAGGATTTATTTGCTTCAGACACGTGAGCGCTCAGAAGTTTCCTTCTGGTTTTTTTTTCCCTTTTGCACTATAAATAAACAAACCAACTGAAATCAGCTGAATAAAGTTGCTTAAAATGCTTCCTAGTAACTAAAGTGACAAACTCTCCCTGATATGCTCATTTAAATGTATCCTCAAAGACACAAGGTTCTGACCAGCACATTAAGATCATCAAAGCACTTTTAATAAAACTGTTTTGAAAGAATCAGACCAGAGGTGGGTGCTTCTGGCAATGGTTTATACCACCAGGAACAACCAATTCTTACACTATCAGAGGGAACTTTTGAAGGACAATGGTAAAAACTTCACATTTGTAGTACAATGAAACGGCCGAAGCCAATGAGCACGCACGTGTGTGGGTTATGGCAGACCAGCCTCTGAAGCACTCACATTTGGAAAATATTTGACATGAGACACAGACAGGCATCCTGCCAACCAGTAATGATAACCCTAAAAGCTGTAAGTAGCTCTAACCACCTCCCCACTTACCCCAAATATATCTGTTTACAGCTAACAAATAAGTAAAATAGTAATACCAGAGTAATCGCTGGGCACCTTGCAGAAATGGTAAGCTCAAAAATAGCCTCTGTAGCAAATCTTCTTTTTTACTTTCAGCCGTTAAACCTTCTTCCTGTTCTTCTAAAAGCAAACTGGTTTTTAAAAAGATTTTTTTAATCATTACTTTTTAAATCTGTATTTCTGTTTCAGAGAAACTAAATCAATATCCAGCCAAACCACACCAAATATCCAGCCAAACCATACAAACAAAACCAGCAAGGGGTGTCAGAGAAAAATACAATAAAAGCAATAGCTCTATACACAAATTTCCTTTGGATAGTTGCAACATATTCCTCAGACAATAATCAGAAAGATGTGCTGTTGTACCAAAAGCCTGTGTTATGCCCAGTGCTCCTGAATTACATTAGAACAGTTAGCAGCTTCATCTGACCTATTTATGTTCCCTCTTTTAATGGGCATAGCCGATTCCAGAGAAGAGCTATGCAGACCATCTGTCGGAAAGACATTTAAAAAATGCTTGGAACATATCAAAGATAACAGTGAGTGCAGTATTTATTCATTTTTCCATTAAAAATAAGCCTTCTCAGTGATTTTTTAATGAGCTTTGTTGAGTAAAATTTATATACCATCTCAAATGCAGTATTTGTTTGACTGAGGAAAGCACTCAACAGACTCATCATCCTATCCTAGACCCTGCAAAGAAAGGAGGGAAATCTACAGTTACCAGCAAACTAATTAATATTACATGACAATCACTCTACCCATAGCAACTCTACCATTTGAATTGCTCCAAATAAAACTAAGTATTCTAACAGGCAGATAAATTGGGGCAGGGCAGTAAGTGCATAGAGTGGTGCTGACTGAAACCTTCTTAAAATGGGAGCAGCGCTCTGACATGCATCCCAGTCTTGCCCTTTGAAAATCATGTCTTCCCTTCCCTTCTTCAAAAAGCAATGTGCCTGGCAAAACAATTATTTCCGCGAAGCAATGAACTCAGGGAGAGGAGCGCTTTACATCTCACAAACACGGCAGACAGCACTGCAGTAACATTAACCAGTTCAATATGACCAACAGATTTCAATCTGCAGAACTAAAAATTAACTCATATTTATGTAAGCTAAAAAAAACCCAACCAACAACTTTTTCAACAATTAGCTGCTTCTTTTGTATTTTTATATATGTACATCTATGTAACAGCTTTTATGTATTTCATGCATACAAACTCTGTCTGAAAACCTAGCCTTTTATCTCTCTCTCAGTAATTCTCATGCAAACAGGGTTAAACTTCTGCTACTCAGGCCTTCAGATTTGGCCTAAAATTGCATGCACAGGTAAATTCATGCCTGTAAAAATAGCCAGCACTTGTAAAAATAAAGGGAGAGATGAAGATTCACCAGAACAAGTACAGGGCTGCTTACACATATCTGAACTGCAAAGAGGCATATTTTCAAGAATACCAAATACATCCGATTGAACCAATCTTTTAGGCAATCCTGACCTGTACTTTGTAATCCCAATGACGGAAACAGACTGAATGTTCATTTGAATGCAGGCAACATCATACAAAAGGCTTTCAAGCAAGAGCAGTTTACTGCAAGCTGACCCATCTACTTTGTCCTTAATTCTGTATTAAGAACATAATAATATATAACAACATGTTATAAGTTATAATATACGTAATATATAATAACATACACAATACCTAATAACAACATAATTCTGCATAACACACAATTTTTGCATTATGTGTTTTTATTATTCCTGTTTCTAAACCTGAGTGAAGTGCTGCCTCAGTTTAAAACAGGTTCTACCGATTTAGCTTAAGTTAGTCAAGAATACCTGAATTTCTAATTCAAAATTCCATAATTTTCAGTTCCCCTCTCTCCCCCTGAATTAACTCCATGTCATGCAAGTATATAATTTTTAAAGTTCCATTTTGCTTACCACATTGACCTATGGGAAAGCTCTTCATGCCCTGGAAAACAGGCAGCTCTATTACAGTGTGAGCCACATACGGATGCAAGCTGATTTGGGTGTGTCGGTGATAAACAAGTATGGACAGCGATCGCATGGAACAACTGGTTGCATTAGAGTCACAGAATTCAAAACCAGAAGAAACAGTGATGATCTAATCTGACCTCCTGCATAACACAGGCTGTATAACCTCACCTAGCAATTACCTGCCTCTGTGACAAGTTTGATATGGTAACTCACCAACACTGGTTTTGCCAGATCCATTTTGAAACATTCACCTACAATGCTAATTTGAAGCATGCTGCATCAGGCAGATTCTGCACCTCCTGAACACGCTTCCCAGAAGACGGAGGGATGTGCTCTTCTGGATGCAAAGATTACTGCCCCACGTTACCACCCCACAGTTGTGCTGACAGAGCAGTCCCTCGCTGACTTGCACAAAGCAGCCGAATTAGCTCACCCTTCGGCAGAGCAATCGTCCGTCTAGTGCCTCGTGGAGTGCATGCACTGGATGCAACACCCAGGCATTAGCACCAGCCGTTGCAACTGTCAAGCCAGCAGCTCTCCAGACAGCACATAAAGCCAAATGCACTGTTCTAGCTCAAGGACCTGCACCCCTCCTTAGCATGAGCACCTGGTGACGACCCAAGGCAGGTGTATGACTTGCATAACTTCAGTGGGCTTCCACGAGCCTTGTGAGAGCATACCCCAGAGTTGTAATGCCTAAATGAAACAACCCCAGCAAAACATTTATTCTTCTGGTTTTGGCATTGTCAAATAAATTATTCAGATATGCTAGCAGACACCCACCCTTTCAATACAAACATTTTAGTAAGATTTATGTTGCAGGTATGTTTTGTAAGTACAAAGATATTTTTGTGTCACAGAAACAAAGGCAATTAGATTGACAAGATAAAATTATTTCAAGTTTTCATATTCTTCATTAAATTAGGTTTTGTACATACCTAATATCTGACATGGTTATTTCAACCACTTTGTTTGACAGCCTGAGCCCATATACAGAGAGAAATATATTTAACATTGAGTTTTAAACTCTTGCTTTCTTTAGAACACAGGATTTTCCAATGAATTCATTTAACTGTTATAATTTTCAAATCTACAAGATTTGAAAAGCTTGCCTTTTTTTTGCCCTTTTTTGTTTTAAATTTAATACATTCCTTATACCCACAGGCATTCAAATTCTGAGAAAACTCTCCCGGAAAAACATTTGCCTTCTGACTGCAACCTACACATGTTCTCTGCTCAGGATTCGCTCCTTCAGTATTTATCATGAGTCAAAACAAAAGAAGATAACTGAAGTGGTCTACCTCAGAAATCTATCTTCAAGTTAACTATCTCTCCCGCCCTTTCAAGTGCAGTAGTAATCAGCAGATCAAGCATTAGACAGAAAGCTTTTGCATACCGTACCTATCTTTCTAGTCATTTCACACAATAAACTCTTTGGAAGAGCTGCAGAACTACAAATTGCTTGGAATGTGGAGGCAAAACAGCTGAAGCGTGATTAGATTTAGAAAACCCACAGTGTTTAACTGCACCTTTCAACTCTGTGCACCTTCTCCTTCTGCCTCCTCAGGTAAGACTGGCTTAACTGTACTGTTAAAGAAAAGGGGTTTTTTTCTGAATTTTTTTTTTCTGTTTCTATATGAACTAGTAAGTTAGCTACTATATTCAATTCTGCTTCATTTATCACTAACAAAACCACCAGTCAAGTTCTAAAAGCAGAAGTATTTCTGCAAGATAGAGAAAAAAACCCACCATCTGCCTTTTACATTCCAGGTTTTCTTTTTGAGTTACACATATGGTCTATATGTTTAATACCGATACAAAAGTGGAAAGATAAAATCCTTAACAAAATAAAAGGGCTCCTCTATTTTACTGATGTGTAGGTATGTTTTTTTGGCAGCTTCCAACCTGACACCCGTCATCCTGAGGGACACAGTATTTCAGGTCTCTGTATTCTGGAGACACTTCTGCCTAATCCCTGTTCAGTATCAGACTCAGTCCACCATAACTTTTTGAAGAACATTTTCAGCATTTATCAGAGACATGGTCAACTCAAAATCGTCATGTATAATAATCACAAGTGTATAAACTAAGGACAACTGCTGTGTTTGTTCTTTTCCAACTACAGTAATCCTTTAGGGTAAACACTGTCGGCATAGAACATTTTATGCAGGAATACTGTTTTCATACTTTTAATTTTTATATAAAAATACAGAGACAGCGCGAGAGCACGTAATCCTTAAGCAAACAGATGTGGTTTTATGGGCCAACAGGCAATACGGCTTGAGGGAGAAGTTTCCAGCAGAATGCTCTAATCACAGGTCACTGATTTAGTTGTAAAAAGTTACCCAAGTATTCTTCCAGCTTCTCATTTTTTTTAATCCTATTAAGTTGTACTGACTCCATACTTCCATGATATCACACTGTTTTCCACATTTCAGATGGGGAGATAGTTTTAAATAGATGCATGGTTGAAAAAAGCAAGGTTGTGTGGATGTCAGTATCATCATCTTAACTACAAAAAAGATGTGTTTTGGAGTTCAGAAAACTTGGCATGTATCAACCTCCCACTGCAGTTTTTATTTATCACTGGATAAACCAGCTAAGGTGGATTATAGCAGATGATAGCAGGGGTTTAGCTCAGCTGTTGTGAAAACAGTCTTATCTCCTCTCCATTAGGAATTTATAATGAAATACAAAAACATTTCTTGTTGTAGCAAAAACTGCAGCTGTATCCTTTCCATACTGTGAAAGGAGGGCAGGAGGCATGGCCAATGCTGACTCACACTGCCAGGAAGAGTTCGTTGGTGCAGCTGAAAGAGTTCTTCCCCCTAGCCGACCTCTCCGATTACCTCCAGAATACATACCTCTTCCTGAGCCTTTGCAGCTCACAGCCCTCGCCACCGAGTATGAATCACTCCCGGCTTCTGCCTGCTTCACAGTATAACAATGCAAACGATGTGGCTGAGAAGCCCAACTGACGTCCAGCTGAGCCAGACCCCTTACGGACAGCAGCAGCTCAGAAAAGCGGTAGCAGCAGCTGGACAGCCTTAGCCACAAAAACTCACTCTGCCTGGGAGCATGACTGAGAGCTCAAGATAACCTCTTTTAAAAATGCCTTTGACTTTCCTCCTAGAGCTTCACATACTCTATGTGCAGATATATATCCACTATACGCATATGTATTAAGAGCAGATCACATGGTCTGCTCAGGTGTGAGATAAAATAGTAATTAAGTAAATTTTACACTTGCATTTTTCAGTATCAGATGTGATTCTTATATTCCTTATTTACTACAGTTACTGAAAAGTGAGATCCTGAGATCTTCTGTACCTTTTTCAGATCAGTTATACTCCTGTTGAATAAGCATCACAGAGGTAATAGATTCTAGTCTAAACTTAAGCCTAAATCAAAGCCATTGTCACCCAAAACTATTACTGGCAAAAATATTTTCCCATTACAAATAGCCCCATTTTAGAGTCAATTTCTCACTGGTGTTACAAAATTATTCCCTTTTACACTGTTGGATGAGTACAATTACTGTTACAGAGAGATCTCCCCACCGATATTCCTCTTATGTTGTCTCAAAACTTTTCCCACAATTATTTCAGTACGTCCATCCATGTAAAACAGATTTGTCTGCACATGCACTAAACTTAACACTTAGACACGGCCTGGCTCATGAATACATTTCCTCCAATCAGCAGTCATATTAACCTAACTTCAGAATATTTTAATAAACAAGTATTTACAGAATCATGTCCCCCTCCTGTCACTATCCTTCATCTGAACAACCTTACATCTTGAGTGGAAAATAATTGATTTTTCTAAAGTTCTTTGTCAAAATTAACACCTATTGCTCTTTTCTCGCATTGCTAGGCAGTTCTCATTTACAACACTCCCAGCAGTGTCTAGTAAAATCTTTATTAATGGTAAAAGCAGCTCCTCAGATTAATATGCATCCAAGGTAATATTTCATTATAACATTAGCCCTTTAAAAAAAAAATCACAGAATGACCGAATGGTTGAGGATGGAAGGGACCTGCAGAGGTCATCCGGTCCAACCGCCTGCTCAAGCAGGGTCTTCTGGACCTGGTTGCCCAGGACTGTGTCCAGACGGCTTTTGAATATATCCAAGGATGGAGACTCCACAACTTCTCTGGGCAACCTGTGCCAGCGCTCAGTCACCCTGTGGTGGGCTGACCCTGGCTGGACGCCAGGTGCCCACCAAGCCGCTCTGTCACTCCCCTCCTCAGCTGGACAGGGGAGAGAAAAATACGACAAAAGGCTCGTGGGTCGAGATAAGGACAGGGAGAGATCACTCACCAATAACTGTCACGGGCAAAACAGACTCAACTTGGGAAAATTAATTTTTTGCCAATCAAAAGTCAGAGTAGAATAATGAGAAATACAAACAAATCTAAAAGACACCTTCCTCCCACTTCCTGGGCTCAGCTTCACTCCTGCCTTCTCTACCTCCTCCCTCTGCCAAGTGGCACAGGGGGACAGGGAATGGGCGTTGTGGTCAGATCATTGCATGTTGTCTCTGCAGCTCCCTCCTCCTCACGCTCTTCCCCTGCTCCAGCGTACAGTCCCTCCCATGGGAGACAGTCCTCCATGAACTCCTCCAACCTGGGTCCTTCCCGTGGGCTGCAGTTCTTCATGAACTGCTCCAGCGTGGGTCCGTTCCACAGGGTGCAGTCCTTCAGGAACGGACTGCTCAGTGTGGGTCCCCCACAGGGTCACAAGTCCTGCCAGAAAACCTGCTCCTGCATGGGCTCCTCTCTCCATGGTGCCACAGGTCCTGCCAGGAGCCTGCTCCAGCACAGGCTCTCCACAGGGTCACGGCCTCCTTTGGGCATCCACCTGCTCCAGTGTGGGTTCCTCCATGGGCTGCAGGTGGATATTTGCTCCACCATTAGCCTCCATGGGCTGCAGGGGGACAGCCTGCCTCACCATGGCCTTCTCCACCGGCTGCAGGGGAATCTCCTGGAGCACCTCCTGCCCCTGCTTCGTCACTGACCTTGGTGGCACAGGGATGTTTCTCTCACATATTCTCACTTCTCTCTCCTGGCTGCTGTTGCGCAGCAGTTTTTCCCCTTCTTAAATACATTATCCCAGAGGCACTACCACTGTCGCTGATGGGCTCGGCCTTGGCCAGCAGCAGGTCCGTCTTGGAGCCGGCTGGCATTGGCTCTATCGGACATGGGGGAAGCTTCTGGCAGCTTCTCACAGAAGCCACCCCTGCAGCCTCCCAGCTAGCAAACATTGCCATGCAAACCCAATACACACCCTGACAGGGAAAAAGTGTTTCCTGATGTTCGGGAGGAACCTCCTGTGTTTCAGTGTGCGCCAAAGCTGTTAGGAAGAATGCTGAGGTGATGCAGTATGATCTACAGTGAACTACAGACACACAATATTGCAAAGCTGTATCTGAGTAATATCATAGCTTACTAAAAATCAAGGAATTGACATTAAAAACTCAAATGTTAATAACTGGTTCTGGTTAAAGGCTTTTGGCCATCACCATATATTACAGCAGATGCAGCAAATAATTCTTCACCTTTTTTTAATCTTTATAGTTAAAAACAATGTTCTTTTTGTTCTGTTTTAATCAAAGTGACAGTGAAGCACTTGTAAGTCCAACCCATAACCCCTTTTTATGCCTCTATCTGAAGAGTCAGAACATAGACATGATCTATTCCCCAAGAAGGTGCAACAAACCACATTTTATTAAACAAGGAAATATCTATAGAGTTGTTGTGGTTTAACCCCAGTAGGCAGCTAAGCACCACCCAGGCACTCGCTCATAGGACAGGGTAAGAGGAAAGGAAGAGTAAAAGCAAGAAAACTTGTGGGTCAAGATAAAAATTGTTCAATAAGTGAAGGAGAAGTGGAAGAAGAGAGAAAGAAAACAAAACTAAACAAGTGATGCAAAGGCATTTGTTCACCACCTCCCACAGGTAGACTGATGCCTAGCCAGTCCCCAAGCAAAAGATGGCTAACCCCCTCAAATCCCTTCCTCTGCCTTCTTACTGCTGAGCATGATCTTACATGGCATGGAATATGTCTTTGCTTAATTCGGGTCACCTGCCTGGTTGTGTCCCCTCCCAACCTCTTGTGCACCCCCCATTCTGTTCACTGGGGGAGGGCAGAGTGAGAAACAGAAAAACCCTTGACCTTGTGCAAGCACTGTTCAGCGACAGCTAAGACATTAGCGTGTCATCTGCACTGTTTTGGTTAAAAATCTGAAACACAGCACCATATGAGCTGCTGTGAAGAAAATTAACTCCATCCCAGCCAGGCCCAGTACAAGAATGAAAAATTAATGCCAAGAAAAAATACCTGTAACTATTAAAAAAAAAATAAAGAGGAAATGTTGAGAAAATCTGTTTAAAAAAATGTTTCTGGGAAAAGGATTGAACAAACACAAAAACCAATGTGCTAATCGAGAGTAGGGCCATTAAAAGATAACTAACTCAGGTATGCAAAGACATTAGTGAGCTAAAAATAAAACAAAGACGGATAGCAAGGGCAATCCAAGGCTGCAACAAGAAAATTAGACTATAAAAGAGCTGACTGTTAAGGAAATCCTGACTGTTAAGGAAAAGAAGATCAAGGAATGACTCTTTATTGCCTCCTAATACAAAAATAAAGTTGTGACACTGGAAACTATCAGATGCCGGGTTCAATACAAACAAAAAGGTACCTTCACACAGTGTGAAGCTGCTGGGCTTTGGGACCACTGCCCTGAAACGTTGTTGATATTTTCAGTGTACATGGATTCAAAGTACTAACATTTCCATTAATGCAAGAAAAATCCTTCAAAAACCTTTAAGCAGAACAGCCTACCCCCAACATGACTCTAGCTCAGAAAGTCCCCTGCTGAACACAGCTGGCGGGGCACAGCAGTACCTCACCGTCTTACTTTTGAACAAGCAGCTATTCTCAGCCGCTATCTGAAACCAGACCATGGGGTAGTTGGACTCCTGGTCTGATGTCGTATGGGCCTAGCTCTTACACACGGCTTAAGAAATTATCTTCTCATTTACCAGTTTAAATTTTACAACTCCCAAATGCTTGTTTTCCTTATTAAAGATGTTCCATTTCGATATGGAGCTGTTTGGTCCCACTCCCACAAGTTTGTTTCCAGACCTTCACAGTGTGTGCAGCCAACTGATTCAGCCCAAACGTGCCTTGCAGGCAGAAGAGCGTAAGCGTCCAGAAGCAGAGCAGCCAGTAGTGAAACAGAAACTCTTCTCTCAGGACAGGAAAGCGCCAGCCCTGCTTCTGCTTTCTGCCCAGAGCCTTCCACCTCCTCACCCATGCCAAACCTTTTGGCTTGTACACCAGCTTGTTTGGCTGCTGCCTGACTGGGCAAGAACAATTTCTTTTACCTCACTTCCCCTCAAATTCAGTGCTGCTTGTTTTCACTAACATCAACAAACTCCAGGGGGATATTGGCTGAAAAGGAAAAGAATCTGGAAGAGCACGAAGAGTAAGAGGAAAAGGAGAGGAAAACAGATGAAGAGAGGTTCTTTAGGAAATTGAAACTGAGGACTGGAAGTGCAAGTCCAACACAGTACAGCAGAAGCAGCAGGTGATGAGATCAGTGATCAGTCAGCATGGAGAGCACTTTAAGCATACACACTGAGGTTTTACCAATGTCTCTTTGGGATTTAGGTAGCTAAACAGCACATAAGTTTAGGAGTAAACACTAAGGGAATGGGAAAAGAGTAATTTTAAAAGGAGGATTTTCCTTTGGGAGAATGCAATACGGAGTGGTTAACAGAGACTGCAAAACACAGGGGACAAGATAAGGACTTCTGACGAGTTTAAAATCCTTGAAGCTGGGATCACATCATCGTACAGATTTCATACATCAAATCACCAAGAATGCAGCGTGTGAAGGAAGAAAGGACAGCTGGGGTTTAAACAACCTGCATTTGAGAGAGTGCAGAAAATACTGTGGGAGCAAAGAGAGGAGAGATGAGCAGCAGAGGTATTTCCATCCAGCTGCAGTCTCAACTACCACTTCGGCGATGGTATCAGATGAAACCACCCAGTGAACATTACAGGAGACGGAGGTTTGTGCCTACAGAAGGAAAGTGTTCACTGGTGTGCTAAGGACGGTACTGTTTCTTTCCACCACCAAAGAAACCAGGGCTGCAAGGGAGAATCTAATCGAAAGAGGTAGAGGACAAATTCTGCACAGGGCTTTCTCCAGAGCAGCTCAGCAGCACAAACACAGGTATGAAGACTAGCGAATAAGGGTGGAATGCCCTTCACTCCCAGTTAACGAAGCAGGCCCCCAGGACTACTACTGCTGCTATCAGGAACAATTTGGTTGTTCTCCGTTTATATCATGCCCTGATGAGATTAGTACTGTTAGCAGTACTCCTGGAAGAAAGGATTGCAGCTGAAATGTGAGACTTCATTAGCACGGTCAGGTAAACTATGTAACACCACTGTGAATCCCTATGGTTTTCACCCCAGTCAAAATTCAGCCCAAAGTGGGTTAACTGAAAGCTAAACCTCTACTCTATTAAACATACAAGACCTAGACAAGTTATGTCTACCTAAAAAATAAAAAAGTCAAATTTTCTTCATGTGTGTAGCAAAGCATCAGCAGAAGTTTAAACATCACATGAACACTGTGTCATTAAGAGTTTCCACCCTGTGATAGCAGCAATGATCCACTAACACTAAACAATGGCACCTATGTGAGAACAAAGCAGAAGGATCCTTTAATCAATGGCCAGCATCATGAGACATCAGAAGTGTGAATATCTTTGTTTCTGTTCATCTACTTACCCATTTCTCTCTGCACATCTCTTCCCAAAATAAAGCAATGGACAATGTCTCAAAGTGATCCAAAGAAGACAATACGCTACCAACTTCTATTCAGAAACATTCAAAATATGGAGAAGGATTGAACCAGACAGGCTGGCAGAACCCTCTGTTGGCAATGAAGGTTTTCAAGCAGAAACACAATTAAGTCTGTTTCAAAAGAAGGAAATACTTGTCTGTAACAACAGCCTGTAAAGCTCAAGGGAAAAACACAGCTAGCGCAGAGATTTTTGCTGATGGTCTCGTGGTAACTCAAGATCACAGACATACTTTTTCATCAGCCTTAATATAACTAACAATTCAAAAGCATTTTGTGTATGAAATATTATCACCTGTTGTCACCCAACACTGAGGGGACAGACAGGTTCTTTTAGGGATCCTTGGCAGAACGATGATGGCACTGAATCATAACAGAATATTATGATTAGCATAGCACAGAATTTATGATTAGAATGGCACAGGATTTCTACAAGCAGAATCAATATAGTGCAATCTATAAGTAGCGTAAGAGAGAATTTATAATACAGCTTAATTTATAATTTCTAATCACCTGGACCCTCTGCAGATCAGGTCAGATCTTAATACATGCTTTGCTGTATCAGTATAACAATCATAATGTAGACTCAAAAATCATATAAAAATACGAGTCACTCAGTCCTTGGAGGAAGCAGATGACATCGGAGGTGTCCCTGGCCACCGGAGCATCCTGGGTCTCACTGTCCAGCAGCAGCTCCAGTCCGAGTTCCCCACTCAGGACTCTTAACTGCTTGATTTTATAGACAGTGCTCGGGGTGCTGTTACACCTCCCTGTTCTGTCATGGGGTCATCACCACCACTGGGTTGGCCAGGTGCCTGCGACCTTCAAGGCTACTAAGGAAGGGAGTAATCAGCCTGGCGCCCAGGAACCTTGAGGCCAGTAGGGAGGGGGAGAAGAAATCTGTTTGGTTTGTCTACTTGGTGCGCAGGACCTTCAGGGCCTGATAGTGAGGGAAAGGGAACAAATACGTGACCCACTGCGTCACAGGGAATGGCTGGTTGCCTTATAAAATGGCGTTAGTTATGCTAACCACATTACCAGGGGTCGGGAGCAGGGGGTACTGGTCACATATCAGCAGCACACATATCAGCAGACCAATGATGATACATTTGAGCATATATCTGAACAGAATTCAAGTGTAACCAAGCTTCATGATCTTTCCATTACCAAAGCCAAATAAATCACTTTGAAGTTTCCCAGAGTATTCAGGAGCACGGTACTCCCTGTGAATACTTAAACAGAGGGCAATACCCATCAGAGCAACCTTGCCACAGCAGAGAACGATCCTGACTCACTCAAAGCCCTGATGAAACCATACACTGCCAAGGCACTGGGTGTGCACCCCTGCCCAACACAGACCATCTGGACAGGCCCAGTAAATCGAACAAAGCTCAGAAGAGGTTTTCACTGCATATATCTAGATTTCCTGACCACCTCCCAGCATCAGAAATTGGACTGACACAAGAACAATTCACACAGCCTGCTTCTAGCTAGCATTCTTCCTAGGGGCACTTAAATGTGAGCGGGGAGTAAAGCAAGATGAACTGTTCTGCTGGGAGACACAACAGTCTCCAGGACCCTATGATACCAACCTCTCATCAACAGTGAGTTGTACAGTTGTTCAGTGATTGGGATGTCTGCATTTCAGTCATCCAAAAGGAAAGGGTCATTCACATGCAGATCACAAAACGTAATGAGCAATACAAGAACAATTTTCAATATCAATAAATAAAACACTAAATGATAAAATTTCTACCCATATTCCACCACTGAAACATTTTGTGGAAATCACAGCTATGTGAATTTGGCTAAATTTGGGAGAGAGGGTTTTTTTTTCATTTGTGCCTTTTTTTTTTTTTTAAACTACTAGGATTATTACTAAGGTCATTTTCAGTGACTGAAGCTATGCACACTACCATATACATGTATAAAACAACTACATGAAGAGGAACAATGTGCAAGCTTTGTGAAATCTACGCATGTATTTGCATTTTGCAACTACCAGGGAAATCATCTGAAGAAAAAACATCACAAGAAGGTATAAAAATAATAGCAGAAGGATTCTTCTGAATGCTGAACAATCATCAATCATTGTGTCAGGTATGTTTAAAACTTTTAGAACTTGTAGCAAGCCCTCCTTCAACCAGGCTCACCTTAGCCTTACACATAAGCAATTCCAAATAATGTCCATTTTGAATACAAAATACCTAACTGTTCCAAAAACAAGCTAGGATGCAAATCACCAGTAAACTGAAATACACGACACAGTATTACTCCTTAATTTTGTTCAGGTACTTAAAAAGTTTAAAGTGTCAGGAGGAGAAGCATATTATGCAAGTGGAAGTAAAGAAGACACTGTTGCTGACTTTTCACAGCAAACATTTTGAAAGAAAAAAGACCTTTCCTAGTAGCAAGTATTAACCACCAGATTTCTGCTTAAATGTTGCTTGGAGTTTTTTGTTCACAGAAACAACTTGCTGTCCCAGCCCCCAATCTCCATTTAAAATAAAACTATGAAAATAGGAGGACTTGGCAGCACATCTGACAAACTTTTAAAATTAGTTATTTTTTCATTTGTGAGAGCATCTATTCTTTTTGCAGTTTAGGGAGAAGGTCTATTTGTTAAATTGGCAGAGATCGGACAGCAGTATCTAAAGCAGGCATTTCTTCAGCGTTCAGAGTTGTAACACAAGCAAGTAAGCATGCATGCACACACACATATACAACAGGTAACGCAAAATCATACACAGCCAGCAATTCTTGTATTACAGCAGGATCAAGAGCCCAAAATATTTCAGCAATCCAGTGCAACACTCTTGAATTATTAAACTTCAACTTCAATATTAGCTGAACCCACAATTAATTACAGCTTTTGATCAATTCTCACTACCATTTCTTTACGCAAAGGTTTTCTACATATGCATGGAACCAGAGAAAAAGTAGAAAACTAAGCTATAAACACAACAGTACCACTGTCATCACACTCCACAGATAAGTAGCTCTGCAACTGGGCATGTATTCAAAGGGTATCAAGAGATAAATGTTCTGTTTGACGTAGCCTTTAATTTTAAGACAAAATGTTTACTCAAAATAGTCTTTATCTTTAAGATAAAAAAAGGCTCCAGCTGAAACTGGAGAAGATTGTGGGTACTAATGATGTTGCAACAAAAAGTCTAAGGTTGATCAAAAGAGATTTCAGGGCCCTGGGAAGAACGCTAATATATTCAGGAGCACAAGCAGTGTTTGCCTTGATCCTCCCAGTAATAGGGACAGATTTTGGAAGAAACAGGCAAGCCCAAGATATCAATACCTGGCTGCAGGACTGGTGCCTCCACCAAAACTTTGGGTTTTTAAACCATGGAGTCTTTGAGGCACAAGGTATGCTGGGGTCTGACGGGATCCACCTGTCCCAATGGGGAAAACGCATCTTTGGACATAAGCTGGCTGGACTGATCAAGAGCACTTAAAACAAAAATCGATGGGGGAAGGGGATACCAACAGGACTGCTGAATGTAAGCCAAGGATTGGCATGGCATTGCCTGAGGGTGGCAATGCTAGCAGGACATTTATGCTGCTCCTGGGAGCACAGAGGGCTCAGGAGCACATCTGAAATGCTTGTACACCAATGCATGCAGTATGAGAAACAAACAGGATGAACTGAAAGCGTTGGTTAGTTCCCAGAACTACGATGTCATTGGCATTAGTGAGACTTGGTGGAATGAGTCCCACGATTGGAGTGCTGGGATGGAGGGCTACGAGCTGTTCAGGAGGGACAGGCAGGGCAGGCGGGGTGGAGGTGTTGCACTGTATGTGAGGGAGAAGTTTGATTGTACAGCCCTCACAGTTAGCACTGATGTGGTTGAGAGCCCCTCGGTGAGGATTAGGGGGATGGAAAACAAAGGAGATGTTGTAGTGGGTGTCTACTACTGATCGCCCAGCCATGATGTTAGCACTGATGAGCTATTCTATAGGCAATTAGGAGAAATTTCTGGATTGTCCTTATGGGAGATTTCAACTTCTCAGACATCAACTGGGAATATCATACTGCTGTGAAAAGCAGTTCTTGGAAGTTCTTGAAGTTTGTGGGAGATAAGTTCTTGTCACAAGTACTGAGTGAGCCAACTACAAAAGATGCCCTCCTAGACTTGCTATTTGTGAATAGAGAAGGACTCGTGAGGGATGTGATGGTAGGTGGCCGTCTTGGCCACAGTGATCATGAAATGGTTGACTTTAAAATTTTCAGTGTAATGAGAAAGAAGGACAGCAGAATTGCTACCCTGGACTTCAAGAGAGCAAACTTCAAGCTATTCAGGGAGCTACTTAGCAGAGTACCCTGGGAATCTGCTTTTGAGGGCTTAGGAGTCCACAAGTCCTGGTCAGTTTTTAAGAACCACCTTTTAGAAACACAGGAGCAGGCAATTCCACTGTGTTGGAAGTCAAGCATAAGTGGGGCAGAAGACCAACTTGGCTGAACAGGGAACTCCTTGTGGAGCTCAAGAGGAAAAAAAAATTGTACAATCTCTGGAAGCAAGGTCAGGCTTCACAGGAAGATTACAGAGCTGTGGTTTGTATATGCAAGGAGAAGACACAAAAGGCCAAAGCTCAATTACAGCTGAAACTGGCCAACGTTGTGTCAGACAACAAAAAAGGTTTTTTTAAGTACGTTAATAGCAAGAGGCAGTCTAAAGAAAACATCAGACTGATACTTGTTGAAGATGGTCACCTGACTAATAGGGATGAAGAAAAAAGCAGAGGTATTCAGTGATTTTTTTGCCTCAGTCTTCAGTAATATGGATACCTTGAGCTGCCCAGTCCTCTGAGTCAGAAGACCATGAGTGTAGGAACAGTGACTTTCCATTTGTGGACACTGAAATTGTAAGGGACCAGCTGTATCAGCTCAATGTTCACAAGTCCATGGGGCCTGACTGGATTCATCCCAGGGTACTGAAGGAGCTAGCGGATGTTATGGCAGGACCCCTCTCGATCATCTACCAAAGGTCTTGGGAGTCTGGGGAGGTCCCTGCTGACTGGAAGCTAGCCAATGCTATTCCAATTTATAAGAAGGGCGTGACGAAAGATCCAGGAAACTACAGACCTGTTAGTCTGACCTCAGTTCCTGGAAAAATTATGGAGAAGATCATACTGGGTGCTATTGAAAGGCACTTGAAGAACAATACAATCATCAGGCACAGACAACATGGGTTCACAAAGGGGAAGTCCTGTTTAACTAATCTGATATCCTTCTATGATAAGGTCACCTGCCTAGTGGACGAAGGGAAGGCAGTGGATGTAGTTTTTCCAGATTTTAGCATGGCTTTTGATATTGTCCCTCACAGCATCCTTCTGGACAAGTTGTCCACCTGCGGGATGAGCGAGTTTATGGTGTGCTTGGTGAAGAACTGGCTGAAGGGCAGGGCTCAAAGGGTTGTAATGAGTGGGGCTACATCTGGCTGGTGACCAGTCACCAGTGGTGTTCCTCAGGGCTCAATTCTGGGGCCAGTTCTGTTCCATATATTCACCAATGAGACAGATGCAGGAGTTGAACACATCATTAGCAAGTTTGTGGATGACACCAAACTAGGAGGTGCTGTTGACTCTCTCATGGGACAAGAGGCCTTGCAGAGGGGTCTAGATAGATTGGAGCATTGGGCAATCATTAATGACATGAAATTTAACAAGTCCAAATGCTGGACTCTGCACCTGGGATTGAGCAATGCTGGGCACAAGTATAAATTGGGAGAGGAGTGGCTGGAGAGCAGCCCTGCAGCAAGGGATGTGGGGGTGCTGGCTGACAGCAGGCTCAACACGAGTCAGCAGTGTGCCCTGGCAGCCAAGAGGGCAAACCGCATCCTGGGGTGCACCCAACACAGCATAGCAAGCCGGTCAAAAGAGGGGATTATCCCGCTGTATTCAGCGTTGGTGCGGCCTCACCTGGCGTATTGTGTGCAGTTCTGGGCCCCACAATTTAAGAAGGATGTTAAGGTACTTGAATGCATCCAGAGGAGGGCAACAAAGCTGGTGGAAGGGCTGGAAGGCATGTCCTGTGAGGAGCGGCTGAGGACTCTGGGTTTGTCTGGTTTGGAGAAGAGGAGGCTGAGGGGCGACCCCACTGCTCTCTACAGCTTCCTGAGGAGGGGAAGTGGAGAGGGGAGTGCTGACAACAGGACGTGTGGGAATGGTTCAAAGCCGCACTAGGAGAGGTTCAGGCTGGACATTAGGAAGCATTTCTTTACCGAGAGGGTGGTCAAACACTGGAACAGGCTTCCTAGAGAGGTGATCGATGCCCCAAGCCTGTCAGTGTTTAAGAGGCATTTGGTCAATGCCCTTAATAATTTGATTTAACTTTTGGTCAGCCCTAAAGGGGTCAGGCAGTTGGACTACATGATCATTGTAGGTCCCTTCCAACTGAACTATTCTGTTGTATTCTATTCTATTCCATTCCACTCCACTCCATTCCACTCTACTCCACTCCATTCTATTCTAAAATGCCAACAGTATTATTGTTTTAGTAGAACCCAGACTGCTATACCTCTATGACACAGCAATATTCACTGAGGAGGCCTGTTTGCATTTGTGTACATACCTAATTTTAATAACAGGTTACACACATGGGGTAATGGGTAATTTTTTTCTGTTAGTGTTTAATAGATGCAGTGCTCTATGTATGCAATTAGGCCATTTCTAAAAGAAGCATATATCCACCTTTCTTTTCTCGGGGAAACTTCTCCTGGACTTTTAACAGCAAAAGCATTTCATGCTATACTGAGATACTGCAAAGGAATACTAGTCCTTGTTTTCCATTCTTCATCTGACTTATGTCTTTATACCTCTGCTATTCTACACCCTTTGTATTTAATCTGTTACAAAAAGGATCATGGCACACTAGTGCCAGTTGGTACTCCACTCCTTAGCCTTTATTGGTTCTCTAGCACAGCAGCTGACAGTTTCACTAGTACTTCCTCTACACTAGGTAATAAAATAAAGTAATAGCTAAATTACAATTCTAACAGAACGGGAGGTTCAGAAAAAGCCCTGCTATCTTAGGGACTTTGATCTTACACTCAACCTCTACCCATAAAATGCAACTTCAACATGTTATTCCTGCAAAGGAGAATTAACACTCAGAAACCAGTATAGTGAGCTCCACCATGACATCAGCTCCTTTGCAAAGCTGCTTTCTCTCCTCTACGTTGCAAATTTGAAAAGTAGTAACTGGTCTTCAGCTGTGACTATCACAGTGAAAACTGCAAAATGTGATGGGAATGTAACTGATGCAGAGGCAAGTCTGGAGACCAACAAGTTCAAGTTTTGAGAGATGTGAGCAACTGATCTCTGACAGGATGTAGCTTAGGTGCTAGTGATAGTAGTGATTTGTAGAGTGTGAATCATTAACTCCTGCACTGCTTATTCGACTGGGAGATGATCAGCAGTCTTCCTGGCACATTGCAAACGGCAATTGATCAGGGCAGCAGAAAGCAAACAGCATCAGATACCAACTTCTATTTTTATTCTCTGTTTGAAAGGGGCAGACATTCATTTCTCTTTCTGCAACACAGCATGACATTATGTTAAGTTTCACTGAGATGGAGAGGGCACAAAGGGACCCAGGGGAGCCCACACACTCCTACTGCTTGATATATTTCTCATTTCATAGATGTTTATTTTAGAAAGACTATTCTGAGGGTCTCATTTAGAAGTGTACCTGTACTTTATTCTCTCCTTGTGATACTGATGAGCAATGTTGTTCTAGTGAGTGTATTCAAGATCATGCCCTCAAGAGTATGGCCTGCATAGCTTGCTCTGGTTCTGGTCTGCAGAATCCTACTCAAGTTTAAATAATTTGTGAATCAATCTTCTTACAAGAGCCAAAAAGGGAAAAAAACAATGGTAACAGAAACAAGATGTATAAAAACTACAGAAATATTAAGTGACAACAGAAGGATTCTCAGAAAAAACATAAAACCTGTTTTTAATCCAAAGGCATATTTCTCCTTCATAAACCATGCTTCCTTTGGAGATGGTTGATGTTTGTTTTATTACCCCTTATATTTTACCCACTATTTTTATAGGCAAATAGACTTCAGTTCACAAAAAACTAGTCTAGCCAGCAGCCTCCTAAAATCCCCAATCCAGAAAAGGCATCAGCCTAGCAACTGCTAGCACTTGCAAAGGTCAGGGCAGCCAGTCATCTCTTCCTTCCTGGGAGACAACGGCTTGGCTGGCTCTTCTTCCCATGGAAGACTTTAAGTATACAGCCTGGCTGTGCTCTGAGAGATTGTGGGGAACTAACAGTTAAGCAGGTTGACTTTTTCCAGTTGCCTATGCCATTTGTGTGCAGTGGCACAAACATATAGAACTAAATGCCACAGGGTTCCAGTATATCTCTATGTCATGAGAGAAGAAATCTGGCTTTGCTCCAGTAGCTAAGAGTAAATAAACAGATTAAGAGCAACAAGGACTTACAAAATCAAAAGGTTTGTTGTCTACTTTGTGTAAATTTGTATTACATGCATCCATCTGATGTATGCAGGATATGAAAGTGTTCATCAATATAGTATTTGCTCTTTTAAAATTCAATTCTGAATGAATTTCATTCTAAATTAATTCCAACTTAACTAATTTAACTTCTAACCCAACTTTCAAGAGAATTTTTCTATCCCTATATGAGCAGGTTTCTGAAATGTTTTTATTTTCAAAGGTAAAAGGACTGAAGGGAAAATCACTGGATTTACCTTGGCAAAACAAACAAAATACTCTTCTCTGAAGCAATACACTGAGGTTTTCCTTGTTTTTTTTTTCCTTTTTTCTTACAGTAATACTGATTAAAGCTAGTATGTTTTGTACATCCAGAAGAGAAAGACAGCAAAACATGACTTCCCCTCACACAAAGCACCAGAGAACACCACCACACACTTATCTCCTGTATCTTTCCAGTGGGTCCTAAAGGGGATGGTTTGGGGAGTGACTGGGTGAATCAGTCTATACGTTTTCACCAAGCAGTTCCACTCATCATGGAGGGATTCTGTTATACAGCGGGTCCAGAGAAAAAAGTTGTGCATAGACTAAATTCACTTGATTGTGACAACGCTGCGGCACTGCTGTCGAAGATAAGATTTTCATTATCTTAGAAACACAGAAAATATCCTGGATTGCTATAGTGTCTTCCATCAGTGTCTTCCAGGTCATGCTAAAATTTGCTTATATCTGGCCTTATTTTCTGTAAGAAGCAAAAAACTGTCTAACCTGCCCATGTTAATGCTCAAACTGTGTGGCACAATCAAGACCAGCACTATCTTTCTAATCATAAGAGATGAAAAGTCTTCATGCCTCCCTATTCTAGTCCAAGATTTCTAAATGTTTTTGTGCAAGCACTACTGAATTCAATTAATCCACTCAAATCTTCACTTAAAATTCCCCATTCAACCACATTGCATACTGTGTCTGGTTACAATTCGTTAAGAACTGGCAAATGAGAAACGAGAGCTTCGCTTACAGGATATGACCTATTACCTGTTACATTCCTTCTGTGCAGCTAAGACTGTTACGAAACATCATTTAACCACTTTTGCTACTTCCTTGTTAGTCTGATTTCCAGAAGGAAATCCTGCTCAAATTCAGGCACATTTTCTTGACAGCTGTGAAACTTTAAACAGTGTAGCACAGTCTATCCTTGCCAACTCATCAGTAACTCTGAAAGGAACAGCTTGAGAGGTTGTGATTTAGAAGTGGAGTTTAATCAGTAATCAGGAAGGTTTTAGGATATGTTCTATTCGAAGTTGCTTTGAGATTACTTAACCTGGTCAGCATGTCTTAAAATGTCCAAGCTAGATCTGACTACACTACATGTCACCTCTATTTGCACTCACATCTGGTCTCTTCTATGATGAACAACTCATTAATTGGCACTATATTTTGTAAAGCCTGTTCAAATTTGAAATTTAAAGAGACAAACTCTTCACTCATTTTAAGTGGCTTAATAAGCTATAGTTGTCTTGATATTTTATTTTCACTGGTAGCACCAGGAACCACATGTCATTTTCAGCATCTTTCATTCTTCAAGAAAAAAAACCCAAACCCACGCTTCCCCACCTTCTGCCACATAAATCACACAGAAAAAGCTTATGATGCCCTGTAAAAATGAGAAAATTTTAAAAAGCATCCAGGCATGAAAAGCCATATCCAAACTTCAGCATTCTGTCATATTCTCCTTCACATCAACAAATACTGTACCCAATTCTTCAATTACTCTGGCAAACTCCAGGTGACTACCGTAGTTTCAAAATTGGTCCCTAATCTGATATAAAGTTAACATGGCTAGAACTGCAATAGTGATAAAGCATCCAATCACCCAATTTCAAATGACACTCAGGCAGACTTTCTTTTCAGTGAGGTTCAACTTCAGTATTTTTCCTGTAATTTAAAAAGCAGGGATTTTAATTGGCTTATGTATCCAATCTCTGCCATCAGTTGACTTTTTAAATTGAGTTGTTCCCTATGTGTTCATGAATACCTCTGTGATCTACTCAGAAAAAACAGAAAATAAAAAGCCTCAGAAGAGCTGGCATTATTTATTTGGGCAAAATCTTTACCAAATTAAACCTGAAATGATACTTAAATTCAGTTGACCAAACCCAGTTTATTCTGCAAAAGGTATTTCATGTACTTTTCGAAAATAATTTCTGGACACTGCATCTTCCAATCAAAGCTAAAAGTAGTATCTGGAAAATAGGTACCCTACCAGGAACAATCTAGAGTGGTCACCAAAGACCAAGACAGTTATGAGAGCAATTCTTGTAAAAGCAGTTTTCTGTTACTCTGGAAATTCCTCAGACCAGAAGATTCCCTTCCCATTTGAATAAAACATTCTTTATTATGTATTAACAACAGCCAGCTACACAACATATACAGCTTATACAGTGCTTAACACTGCTACATTAACTTGCTCATTTCTACAGTCATATTTCTATTAGTGGGCAAACTAAAATAAGAGGTAAGCAAGCCGTTTCAAAGCTAATTAACCAGGGCAGCATGCCATAACAACCAAGTAATGCTACACTAAGATGTCAAAATGAGAACTTATAATGAAATGAAAAGTTTACTAAAACTTAATCAGTAAAGAAAAAGATTCATTACAGGAGGTCACAAAGAAAATCCTACAACACATCTCTGGACCCTACACAAAACTGATCCCTACATGCACCACTAACTCATTCCCTGAACAAGAGAATTCGAGTCCTGTGAATTTCACAGAAGGTATCACAAAAAGGGCTAAATACAACATGGAGAAATTACAGAAGGAATATAGACCATATGAGAGGAGGAAAGAGGTTTTATGCAAAAAGATCCATATAATCAAAGATTTTAAAAAACCCTTCCAAAATAAGTATCAGCAACAACAAAAGCCTCCTAACCACTTTTCCCCCACTTAAATATGTACCAGTAACTTGGATATAACACAGGCACTCACTGAGGACAATTACTCACTTTGATCTTCCTGGCACTCATTTTTCAGAATTACTTTAAACTATACTTGAACCATACTTTCAATACTTCACCCAGAACAAGGTTTTAATTTACTTCTAGGTACTCCTTTGTTTCTTAGAAATCTTTACAAACACCCAGGCTACATGCATAAAAGAAAGTGTTTTCTTAATTTATTTTTTTTTTTAATCTTAGGTTCCCATTGGCACAAGTGATTCCTCTTTAGAAGAATTATTCCTAGAAATATTTCCCATTATCTATAAAAGTTTATCAGATCTTTGGCTCTAGACAAGTGTCCTGAAAATACACTTTGCAGTACTTTGTAACTAAGCCATGTATTTCGGTCAGTATCGTTTATCATTTAGTATCAACATGGGACATTTCTCTGGAAGCTTTATGTAGTCCGTCAAAGATTTTTGCATTCTTTCTACTTTTCTCAACTTCTCATTACATTTTGTGACTTCCTATTTCAGACAGGGAAAGCAGACATTAAATAAAGCTTTCATGATACATACACACATAAATACGTATCACATTGGGAGTTAAAAACCAGGCTTATCTTCCAGCCTGTTCCATTACGAATAATGCAGGAACCCACACTCAATTTCTCTTACGTAGTAGTATACTTTACATACATGCATTGATGGTTGAAAATAAAACCAGTAACTGACAGAAGCCAACAGCAAAGTATGTTCAGTGATAACACAGAAGCTATGTGACAATGCGTAAGTATCTATGTACCCCAACATAACCACGTGTTTTCTCTTAGTAGAGAAAACAGAGGTCTATTCACTTCCCTCCAATTCACCATTCACAGCTGCTTGATGCACTGTAGTACCATGCTGAAAATGGCTACATTTTAATGGAGAAGGTATCATATAAAGATTATGGCATCTTTTGTTCCCTCTTTGATTAAGCTTCGGTTATCATTATTAATACTCTCTATCAGCCTCCATATCAACGGTACACTTGAGGGCAGGGCTGGCAGTGAGAAGGATATAAACAGGCTGGAGGAGTGGGCCAACTGCGACGCCATTAAATTCAACAAGGACAAATACAATGTCTGGCAGACGAGATGAACTAAACTGTGCAATGGGGCACGCTGGGAACTGACCGACTGGGCAACAGCTCTCCTGAGAAGGTGCTGGAGGTCCTGGTGGAGAGCCAGCAGCACATGATGGCAGCAATGAAGGCTAACAGCATCCTGGATTGAACCAACATGAATGCAGACAGGAGATTAAGCTAGGTGAATACTCCCATTTATTTATTCTGCACTCTCTAGACCACATCTAGAAGCGTGTGTTCAGTTTTGGGCCTCACAGTACGTGAAAAACGTTAATGAACAAGTCTAGCCAAGGGCCAACAAGATGGTCAGGGGGCTGAAGCACTTCAGGAGAGGCGGTGAAAACTCGGCTTGTTCAGACTGGACATGATGCAGCTTTCAGGAACCTCATAGCAGCTTGCCAGTACGTATGAAGAGGTTATCAAGAAGATATAGCCACGCTCTCTACTGAGGTATATGGCGGGAGGACAAGAGAGAAGAGAAATAAGTTGAAATAGAGGAGGTTCCAGCTGGATGTATGAAACAACCTTTTCCCTGTGAGGACAGCCAAGCAGCAGAAGGGGTTGCCCAGAGATGCTGTTAGCGGAAATCTCCTTAGATGTTTCCAAACCTAACTGAATAAAGCCTTGAGCTGTCAATTCAGTGTCGACTCTGCTGTGAGCAAGAAGTTGGTTTAGAGATATCCTGAGGTCCCTCCCAGCTTGAATAATTCTGATACACCACTTCTGCTGCATGAAACAGAACCTGGCAGAATTTTGTCAGAGACAAACCACCAGCTATCACAGGCTCAGTATTAAAACATCATTAAAAATTAGCCTGTATCTACAACCATTCACCTCTTCATTGTTTGAGCAAGTACTTAAAACCCTGAGTGGTGCAGAAGAGTTGAAAAGGACAGCTATTTACTTTGCCTCCTGCCTTGTTTGGAAGTATGGGATAAGCAAAAGCCAGTTCCAGCCTCACCTCAGGCTGGATTCACGACTGCCTACGAGCCCTCACGGAAGCCATGGTTGAGAACACAGCAGTCCCAAATCTGAACATGGCCTGAACACCAGGCCAGGAATACAATATTCCCACTTATCTGTAGTCCAGCTCCCATACAGAGGCACTGTTGAATCCTTGGTCCAGTTGTTCGCTACAGCTGTACAGATTCCATCAGACAGTTACACAAGTCTCAGGGAAACCACATCAGTAAATCAAGTCCCCAGAAGCTCCCTTTGTGTGCAGCTTCTCTCCATGCTACAGATCTGACCCACTACCGGTGGTGGCCAATGCTACATCTTCACCTAATTCTAGAAGAGCATTTGTCACTGACTGCAGCTGTTCAACAGAAACACTATCTCCTGCAAAACACAAAGTATTTTATCATTGTGAACAGCTGAACTAACCATGAAAAACACTTTTAGATACTTGTATTTGCACAAATAGATTTTATTAAACATCATCCAGCATTTATGGATTGCCAGAGTAAGCTTTATTTACTGGTCCCACTGTGTGCTATTTATAAAACAATTAAAAATTATTTTTGGTAAGATTTTTTTTATATTACAGAAAGGGCCAGCTTCTACTCAAGAAAGCCAGAACAAAAGGAGAGGAAAGGGCAGAATCCTTGTCAGAACAAAATGGCTTTAGGTCCCTGCATTACTGGAAAGGAACATAAACTGATTTTAAGGTCTATATATATATGACTCTATTAGGGTTGTTTTACTAAAGACTATGATCTCAAAATAGGAGATCAAAGGCTGAATAAAATGATCTAGATCCAGACCTGTCATTGAGACAAAGCAACAACTATAATGTGCATACAAACACAGCCACATATGAACAGTATGTAATTTGAGAAAACCGTTTCTCTCACTGACCTCTCCTTTCTCATGAAGTATATTGATTTAGGAAAGCTAAAGAAAAGATGTAGATGCAAGCAGGAAAAAAAGTGGCATGGGCCACATGTGTCCGGGGGGCGTAAAGAAAAACCTGAAAAATTCTTAAGACTGTTAAATGGAATGGAAATCTTCTTGCAATTACCCCGCATCCTGTATCTGAATTACACCCTTCAGCAACAGCAGCAAAATCAAATGAACTAGGAAAATAAAAGTTTCTTTCAGTATTTCATGTTCTTCCTGTCAAATGTCATCAGCACTAAACTACTTCTGGCTAGATTAATATCAGAAGTCAAGAAATAAAAATTGTGCTTAAGTCATTGCATGGGATTATCATGAGTCAAGGCAACATATGTGTGTGCATGCCCTGACAAGCGAGATGAAGAAAAAAAAAAAAAAATCAGTATATAGATAACATCATATTCTATTATCCATCCAGGATTTTGCATTTTAACAATGATACAGAAGTAAAGAATAAATATAAGAAGTTATGTTTCTTTAAACAAAGGTAGTTTGCCCACGGGTAGTAGTAGCTGTTTATGTTCTCTTAGTCAGGAAAACTTTCCTCAGAATGACAATTTCTTAAGCTTCAGTGTTCGGATTCTCTACCAGTTGTGGTTTTTTGGGTTTTGGTTCTTTTTTTTTTTTTTAAGCAGTAGTAAGCACAATAAAGATTTTAATTAAACTTTGCTTTTGCATACCTGTTGATAATTTTCAGTAATTATAATGAAAGGTTCAACTTCCTGTAACAGGTCAGAACTTGGACCTCAGAGCAAAAATAAATAAATATGCTTACTTTTGAAACATGGAATTAGCATCTATGAAAATAAACAAGCAAATCAATGACATGCACAAATGGTCATCACATTATGACTAAATCTAATTTTAGGCATGTTAAATGCTCAAAACTGAACATTCCTCCTCTTCTCCAATACATCATGTTTTGTAATACAATGCAAAGTATTTGAATACTAAAAGGGGAAAACTAACTGTAATCATATTGGTTAATTCAAGATGTCCTAAGAAAATTTTCTCCTTCAAGCAATGTAAACATATCAAAAATGTTTTTTTGGCCTCAACACTGGCCTCAACAAAACAATGAAGAAAAGGTAGTTTTACTCACAAAGTTAATGTATCAGTTATCAGCCATTGAACAGACAGTTCTACCCTTTAAACAAGCAACTCTTCAAACCAGCACTAACCAGTAATGAGTTTCAAAAATTACAGGGTTTGCACTTGCACATAATTGGACGATTACATAAATGCTGATGAAAACACAACCTACCAGACAACCTTGCTGCTCTAATCTTCAGTCTGAAAGTCCCATATGGGTTAGAATGGGATTATGGGGTGTAACTGGTGTGGTGAGATGGGAAGATTCCCAAATGCTATGTTCCAATGAGAACTGCTTGCTTACATAATTCTCCAACAAACATTTTTGGCACCTTTTCTCTTGTGTCTGCACTGGTGGCTACCCAAGGACATTTCTTGAAAAGACCAGGAATATTCAATGACTCTTTGCAGCCTTAGGTTGGAAACCTTTGACAACGGGTCAGAAACACAGGACAAGAAACTGACAAAGTAGTAACAAGCCAAATGCTAACACACAGAGCACAAATCTGTGTGCTGACACAGATTTTATTTCACCATTTTTAAAAAATAAAAAAACCACCAACAATCAAAAACATTGGCTCTTCTACCCACATAACAAGTAGACTTCCCCCTCATATAGCTTTCCGTCCTCTCTCCTTTTAACCTGCCAACACCATAGGCGGTAAATACTGCCACCTTAAAAAGATCATAGATAAAAGTTTACACCAATTCCTACCTCTAGGATAAGACAGTCACTAGAAGATGTTTAAAGAAAAAAAAAAAAGAAACTCAAATATGCAGAATATATAGTGAAAGATCAGATACTCTCTGGCCTGTCTCCTGGAAAAACTTTCCCACTGTGAAATTGCACTGGGCATAATTCAAGAGTTGTAAGTGCTCTTTATAAGGAAGACTTCTGGTCTCATGCCTTCTCTTATCTTCTTACAGTGTGACTGAAAGACTATTAAAGATATCTCCAACTGCATCCAGATGTAAGGATGTACACAGCCACACACAGATATAGAAAAAAAGAGCACTTGTCTTGTGAAAGAGAACTCTTGCCAAGAGTTGACAGAAGGTAACTTCTACTTTCCTCCCTTCACTGGGAGGAGAAGAGGCTGTTTTGCTCATTTTCCTGTAAGTGAGGGGCTTGTACCTATTCATTCATTATGTGGTAGTTAATATGAACCAACATGCAGATGAAGACACATATGACCACAAGCATTTAGAAACAGTGGGAAATCTCACTGAAGTGCAAGCAAATAATTATAGTTTTGAGAGACAAAGGTTAGTCCACTGAATAGTACTTGGGTTAACATTAATTTACTATTACGAGGTGTTACTAAGTACGTGAACCTATCTAAGCAACCGTGTAATTTAACCATTATTAAGCGTGGAAAGAAGAAAAGAAAGAAATTAACAAAACCAGTTTAAAGACTGGGAATGAATAATTGTCCAGGAGGAACTACTTGGCAGCTGAATTTTCAAGTTATTAACTTGAAAATTTGGCTAGTGCACTCACATTAGCATCACTATTGCAATTAGAAAAAGAAAAATCACAACTCTCTTATGCACATGAAAATACAGAAATGCAGAAAGAGAGTTTAAAAAAAAGGTAGATGTAAGAATGTTGGAGTAAAGCAAAGAATACTTAGATCAAGTTTACAAAAAGGGGTTCGGGGTTCCTGACAACAAAATTCAGAAGAGTTGTATAATCACTTCCTGAGGGAAGTGCTAAAAGACTCCATGATTTGGGCAGCATACAGCTAGACTGGATAACAAAATATACATTAGGAAGCACTCTTAAAAAGGCAGAGATATGGAATAGATGATTTTATGGCTATTTCCATCTGTAACATATAGTTTTCCCATTGACATAATTTCCAAGGTCATCAAGAAACCATAAAAAAATCATCTGCATCTTCTAAACAAAAGCAAAAGTATCAGCTCTACCAGATTGCAAAGAAGAACATTTAAAGTGACTTAACCTAGCCATATGACCAAAATACCCAAAGGAATACAGAAAAATAGATTAAGACATAATTCCTGCTGCATTTAACGTCTTGTCTTTTTCCATTTTTTTGCCAGCTATACATCATTAGCAAGAATTAGCTTAGTCTGCAGTAGACTTTAGCTTCTTGGGAGTGGGTTTGATCTAACAGGTTGGACTTGAGCTGCAGACCTTTCCACAAGGATATTTTTCATTTCAGCTAAATGTTAATAGGATTTTATTTAACATCTAACATTAATACAAATAAATGTCATATATCCTATAATAAAGGTGATACAGGTCAGAATACTGCCCTTACAGCTGCTTTTGCACTACTGTTGTATGTATGAAATCTTCTGCAAAAGAAGCCTTCTAGGCCAAGAAAAGGTCTATAATGTATGCACAAATGATAGAGGGAGAGGACAGCGGACACAAGGAAACAGTAATACAGTATTAACCAGCAGGACAAATAGTGACAGAGGCACATTATTAAACTATTCAGGGCTTGTGTAGCCAGGAAAGATCTACCAGGATGAAGGAACATTCCCAGGACGAGGAAAATGTTTAAAACACCATAGTTACTGAGTATAACTTACTGTGTATTTGGTCTTATTTTGTATTTAGCAAAAAAGTTGGGATGGTTTTTCTTTTTTTGGCTCAGTTCAAATTGCTTCCAAAGCAGTACACCTCAAACCAGAAAAGGGCATGTTTTTACTCAGAGGAGAGTCTCACTCAGGGAATTCTACCAGTGTAATTACAGCTGTTTAAATACAGCAGTGCACTAGCTAACAGCACAACTGCAAAACAGCCCTGTGTGGACAAGCCCTTACTGTTTTCTCACATACGATATGGGAATAACTCTACTTCCTTTCATCACAAGGGTGTTAATTAATTACAGCACTCTAGATAATAGAACATGCATTTTTTTTTTCACACGAACATTAAATGTTACCAACTTTTTTTTTCAGATGGGACTGTTTTCTTAAGCTCTTTTCCAAAAATTACTGGCTTTAGCAGCCCCACAGTATGACAGCTTTCCCTTTAGCTAGGGCGATGTGTCTTGCATGGAAATATTGTTGAAGTTGTTGTTCGCCTAAGTCATCTGGAAGGATCATTAAAAAAAGGGACTTGGCACTAACCAGAACTGAAAATGCTGCTGCTGCCACTGGAACTTTCCCAGCTTCAGACTTCCCAGGCACACTGAAGCCAGGCTGGCACACAACAGGTAACCAGTAACTAGCTAATGCACCGCACAGACAGGAGACTATGGAAAAACAAGACTGCTGTGTTTATTCTTTAAATGAGCAGACCATGGTCAGCAAAGCTCTGAGGTCAAACTGCTTAACATGGACTTAAAAAAAAAAAACAGTTAAAGGGTTCTGCAACGCCAAGCAAAGGTATACTGTATTACTTTACCTCTTTGATCGTCATCTGAAACACGATATTGAGGGAATCTACAGAAATTTTTAAAAATGCCAAAGAAATTCAAACACTTGGTTACATCTACCACTAGCCTTTCTGGGAGAAGAGGAAACCCCGGACCACCTCAGATGGCCACCTCAGATGTGAAACAGTATCATTTTGAACCATCTAACGGCTCAAAAGTTAAAATATGCTTCATGTGGACAAACAAGAAAACAGATTTGGGAGGACTGAGGAACGCCTGAAAGAATACAGAACACCATTATAAACATCTCTCCTGGTAAGTGTTGGGATAGGCTACTTTGAAGAGATAAATTAAGGAGAGAAGCTGATTTGATTTACTGTTTTTTGTGACTTTAATAGACACATACATTAAAAGTGTATTTAGCCATCTAACTTGAGGTATTTTAGGCCACCAAATTAACACCCTGGCTATTTATATGTTAGTAGCTATAAATTGCTACATGGAGAAAAGTAGAGCACATACTCACCAACACCTTTCCTGTTTGTTTATATATGGACGCTAATATTGGACTGTATTGGTACATCCCTTAAATCTCACAAGGAAACTTATGACATTTTTCTGAACTGAAAAGATATGGGTGAAGAAAGATCACTTGAAACAGGATTACAGTCTTGCACAGACTGAGAGACACAATCCTGGAATCTGCCTCCAGAAATACAAATTGGAGTTTCCCAAGGAGTCTAACAATTTCTGAGTAGAAACTGATTTTGCTGGGATTAGGTATTTAGCTTCCACAGACTCCTTCCAAAAACTCAGCTGTAAAGGAATACCACATTTATTTCAAATTACAATAGGGACTACTATAGCATCTAAAGATTCCTATCTGGAAGGCCCCTGCTAGTACTTCTAAGCATATGAACCACACTTTGCAGATGAGGTATAGATACCTCCAAGGGATGCGCAATTAATTTTACGGCCTAAATACCTGAAAGCCACGCTAGCAAACCAGTTCACTGATGTGAGGTTTGGGAGTTCTTTAGCAGGGCACAGGGAAGTGAGCTGTAATAGGGTGTGTGCATGTGTCTGTGCATGTAGTTTTATAACTGAAATCCACAAGGGTAGGGTAGCAGAACTACACATTGTAAGTAAGAAAACCTGACACACAGTATACCTCTTGTCCAAGAACAAGTAATAGAGGATGATGTACAGGAATAGTCAATGCAACTCTATAGTCTGTAGATAAGGCACTACGGTTTTGTCAGCATAGGTCTTTACGTGAGCACACTTCTAATGGGAATGCCTTTACCCCATTTTTGCTACACTTCTATTTTGTAAACATGAAGTACGTTCTCATTCATAATTGTGTTGAACTCCTGTCTATGAGCTAAATTAATTCAACTCTAAGAGGACAGATAGATACCTATTTGTCTCTCCTACTCTTCTGCTGCTCCATCAGCTGAAGACTCAGGCACGTTATTAACGATTAAGCCGATTCAGACCATAACAGTGTATTCAAGCATACTGTAGTCTCACTTTTTTCTCTCCTCCCTCCAATTGCAAATTCTTTTTCCTTCAAAGTGCTCTACCTCTTACTGCTGCTTTGATACACTGCAAGTCACAGTCACAGGTAACACATGAGTAACCTTGTTACCTGCAAGTACAGGTTAGTATTACATTGGTCTGTTTTGCTAGGCTTTCGTTGAAGGTCAGGCATACTTGACTGCATGAATGGTAGCTTGAACTGGAAGACAAAGTACTTGAAAAGTTCAGCTCTACAAACTGTACACAACCTTGAACTACATGTGAGACATAAAGGATGAAACGTCCCTTCCCCCTGTCCTGTCCTTTCTTTTTTCCCTTTGTTCTTGATTAAACTGTATCTGATGCCTGCTTCCCTAAGCAACAGATTAAAAAAAAATAGTGACAAAAATCCATGAGCTTTCTTGTAAACTTCATGTGATCACAGATGGAAGTTCATGGTGTCTTCTCCTGTATCCACTTTGCATATTCAGTGGCATTTTACTAGCAGGAAAAATACAAATAACAGAAATTAAAAAAACGAGAATACCCTACACTTAAATGGAGGGAGTAGTTTTAATATTAATTCTATACTACTGCTTTTAACCTGTGCTCCTCCCACGCTTTTTAAAATTAAGTTTGTTTTGGTTTTTGTTTGGTTTTTTTTTTTTTTTTTTAAATCACATCTGAATGCTTGCACTTAAACATAAACATAAAAGGTAAGTATCTCAGGAAAAATACCAACTGTAAAAAATACTGTGTCCGTGAAAAAAGAGGGAATTCAGAAGCAGAAGTTAAGCAATTTGACTAAAACTATTTGCAGAATCAATGGCAATGCTGTGGTGAGAACCAGGCAATGGCATATCACTGGCAGCAGTGTTTAACTTCAGAGTAGCAAAAATTAGACGAGTAGGAACAACTTCATAATTGACATGTTATAGCTCAGTTTCACTATTTGCAAAATAGGTAATTCCTCAGGGTTTATCTGAGAATGAAATATTTATTCATAGTTGTAAAAATAGATTTTATGATGCATAAAATATACAATATTATTTTTACTTAGATAAATTAGTTCCATTCTAAGCCTAAACAAGTCATTTTAGGACTATAAATGTGCAACTTCAACTCCCTCCCAAGCCAGGCAATAATTCCTAATATTTCTTTTTAAATTAAAATGCCAAATGGATAAATGAGTTGACAGTACTATTTTTATCATGTGGTTCTGTTGCACTTTTCGTTTCCTTATTATGTTATGAACTCCTTAAGACAGAGGAAAATTAAGATGCAGTCCCTATGTACAATGCATAGTACAGTCCCAGAGCTTAGTATCAACTCAGGGCAGCAACTGTTGAAGTGCACACTTTTTTAGTGATCTTTTTGCTGAAATTTGTATTTCAGTAAACAGGACAGCTGGAAATTGCTATTCAAGAATAAACATTACATGTACATATGAATTTCCATAATAAATGGAAATGCTGAAAAGTTAATTTAAGGAAAAAATGACCCGGAGAAATCCCAAAAACTAGGTGACCTTAGGACTTTTTTTTATTGGACAGGAAACTCAAAGTGTACAAAGAACATAGTATTTAACTCCTGTGAGGGTATTTCCAAGATGACTGGAAACCTTCAGAACATCTCACCATCTTCAGAATGAGTTTGCGGCAAAACATGTAAGGCAAAAACAGTCCCCACAATTTTTTTTTCCCCCCAAATACATTTTTTTTGCAAAAGACCAAACTACAGAATAATGTTAATAGAGCAGGCTGACTGTTACTCCAAAAACACTCTCAAAAGTAATGTATCAATGCAATGAGCTACTCAACCCTCCTGCTACCTTCAGAAAGCGAAAATATTAACGCTACTCTGAAAAGAATTAAGTTATTCATGCTATTAACTTCTAAGCCTCAGGAATCTGCTGTAGACAGGGATTAGTTTAGTGCAATAAGCACCCCGCTTCTGACTGGCAGATGTTATAACCACATCAGAGCAGTCTGAAATAAGTCCATTGGAGTCTAGAAGAACTTATTTTCAGAAATGCTGCATACTTGCAAAGGGAATGTCTGAACTGTAAAAAGTAAGTAAGTAAAAGCTACAGACTTAACTTTTTCTATTAGAATAGAATGCAAATAACTGAGGCCATTGCTGTGTTTAAAAAAAAATTATTTATTAAGTGTTGGCATCATAAAGTTATGCTATGTAGGAAACAGGTTACTTAAAGCAGATGGTTTTATATGTTTTAGAAATGATTTCTCTACAACAATTTTGTTAGCTCTATTATCTATATTTTATTTAACAATATGAGCTAGATAATGGATTTCTTTTTTGTTTATTTAAATAGATCTGAGACATATCTGGTCGCAAGGGTAAAATGGCACAAGAAAAGATCCATAAGTTAACACACATGCAAAAAATCTACCTGGTTGAGACACTTCAGGGATGAGTTTGAGGACTTTCATCTGGAACAGAGCTTGCTTGCATCAAAGTACTAAGTACACTTGAAATCATGACACTTTGCATCAACACTTAACTCAGCAGAGAAAGATCTGAAGACGGTTTTACTCTCCAGAGTAAGGCTACAAACCCCGTTACTCATGTACTATCTGGTCTGAAGTGCAGTCTCATTCACAGAGCCTCTCTGCCTGGTATTGCACAGGGATTCTTATGGTGCAAGGGGTGTGGTATGAAGGGTGTCATGAAATAGTAAAAGCACTGGCAATACTTTACTGCTCTTTATTCTGCTACCAACAGAGGTTGGCTGGAAAAATAACAATTCAAGTGAACAAGAGAAGTTTCTATTCTGTAAAAATACATGCCAGGTGATATGAGACACATTCCAAAACAAGTGACAAAAAGTTATGTGCAAAAAGTAGCCAATAGATTGGGGATGCTACGCTTTAAGACAAAACCAGACTTTTGCTTGCCAGGCTAAGAGTTACAGCAGCCATGCCGGTACCTGTGGTATCAATTCATAGTTTCCCTAGCAGCTTTTATTTTAAACACACTCAGATTGTGTTTGTGAGGCATTCTGCATAACACTTCCTAAGGTGTCTACTTCATTCTTCATTTAAAGGAAGTTTTCTGCATTCATATTAAGGTGCTGGGCACACCAATATGTACAAAAAGAGGGGTAAAAAGCACTTAGGCCTTTGCTACTTTAGCAGTCTGTAATCAGTCTCCTCAAACATATTATCAAGCTTCCTTCATGTACTTGTCTAGGTGCTGAGAAGTACTGTGAACAGAAAACTTCAAAGAGCAAAAGAGATCAGCATTTGGCAGAGACTAAGCTTTCACAGAATATCCGATCTCCATGAAATTACTTCCAGAAAATCTGGCACAATTTACATGGAAGGGAAAAAGGAAAAAAAAAAAAAAAGGGAAAAAAAAAAAGAAGAGTGATTTTGTTGCAGAAACTGATTGATTGCTGCTCTGAGGGGGTTCTTCCTGTGGTATCAATGTATTTTTCTGCTCTTTCAAGTGAAGTATAGTTAAAGCATAACTTTGCATTCCTCATTCAGGTAGAGGAAATAAATGGAAATTCTGCATCAGGTCTACACTTTGGGAGTTTTGATAGCACACCTACCTTAGCCAACAGCAAAGCGAGAGCGCATGTTTCTAGCTATCCTAACAGAGCTGACAAAAATGTTAATATAGTTGCAGTTAAATTGGCAAGAAGACAAAGAAAAATTATGCTGGATACATAGTATGAGTGACACACCCATTCCGGAAGTCAGCAAACCCACTGACATGGACAAGACCCAAGAAAAGGATGCATGCCTACCAGGATTAAGCCTTCCATAACAAGTAACAGCTAGAAAACTTTACCTGAGAGCACTTCACTTGTGTATCCATGCAACCACGTATTTTGTATACCATGTAACTAGGGTATCCATGCGAGTGACTGCATAAACAGCGCATGCAGTCCCTCAGTATGGCGTTTGCACAGTTCTGAGCAACGCAACCAAAGAGAGACATTAGTGGTGAACTTGGTTTCACAGCACTCAGACAAGATGTCGTGGAAGCCATTTACAAAGCTACCACTCTCCAGCTGTCCTTTCTACCACAGGTTGCCATTCTTAGAGCAGTCAGCAGAAGACACTGCCAGAACCTCGCTGACTTCTTTACAAACCAGGGTGTCTTATATGATCTCATGTTCATCTGTGCTCAAACCCCATCAATAGGTTTTACACTAAAGTGGTATGAGCACATACTCATTTCAGTACAGTAGGCAGGAGATGGTGGATTGACCAAAACATCAAATTTTTTGCTGAACTTTGACTTCAGCAAATGCTGGCAATACTTGGCACAAAACCACGTCCTTAAAGTCTCAGATTAGTCTACTAGTGAAATAAATGGGATGCATAAATGTGACAATTTCACTTTATGTTTATCTATTACAACCTTAAATGCATTAAAGTAAATTTATAACATTTTGTCTCACCAAGACTTCAAAAAAATCTCAGAGAACAGAACATTTTACTCGTGTGTGGTTATAAAAGTCTGTGGAACAGCTTGTGGAGCCTTGAAGCAACATGCAAACTGAGACCAACAAAGAGAAATGGATGGTATGATTCTTCTGAATTCAGAGAAAGGGTTTAGTTGCCATATCTGTCAGACTAAATCACCATTATACCATTGACTACTGGAAAATCATTGTTAAAACAGCTGATCAAATAGGTACTTAGAAGAGGAAAGAAATGGACACTTCTCAAGACCCAAGTTCATAGCAAGCAATACCAAGGTAATATACTGTTACTAGAAATATTGCAAGATCTAATCATCAATACAAGAATTAAACAATATGAGAAAGTGCTGCTTAACATCTTACCTGAAAGTATTTACAAATATACTTACAGACACAGAAACCCATATAAATATTTAAAATTCATTTCTTGAAAAGATCAGAAGACTGTTTCCGGGATTTTTTTAAAAGATACATTTAAAGGGTTTTCAGGTATCGAGTAACATACCAGATATATTTCTAAAGATTACTTTTGTTCAATGAATTTGTCATGGCATCAATATCAGCTGCTGTAGTGATACTCAGAAAATGCTACTGAAAGTTTGTTTCATCCTGCAGGGAAAGTTTGTTCCTAATTTCAATGCAGTCAGTGGCAGGATACTGCTCTTTGAAACAAAGAACGCAAGAGTCAGCCTCTGACCTCAGGCAGCCACTAACTTACATGTCAATGGCCACAGTTTTCAAACGGAAAAGAGCATCGTGCAGCGTGGCAAGAGCGCACAGCAGCAGAGCTGTGTCTGCAGAGCACAGCTAGGACTTGCAGGACATCAATGGGAACAACTAGCCAGTCTATACATTCATGCATCCATGGCATACACAGCTAACAGGCGCTGTACGAAAACAATGAGTTGAACACAGATGTTGGAGGACACATACTGTTCTGGAAAGAAGGAAAGAAAGCAAAGGAGAGCAGAAGTATGGGTTGTAAACTATCTGCTAGGCTATAAGGAGGGAGAGCATAGATGAAATAGAACCTGAGGATCATTTCAGAAAGAACAAGAGTCTAAGATTCAGTTGGGAGTTTATGATAGACAAGCCAGGCTGCATTTAAGCAAGAACAGAAATCATGATATTATCTATGGAGCATCATGGGAAACTAACTTCTCAGACATCAATGGCAGAACAAGCATTCCTAGCAGTGGTGAGCCTAAACACTTCTGGGTGTCCTACCTAGATTTCTTCACTGGTTGCTAAAGGGAGGGCAATACTTTTAATGAAGGGGAGTTTAAAATAAAAGGAGCTTATGTAGTCTAATAGCGTAGTCTAACAGGAGCTGGTGGAAGGCCAAGGCTTATGTAAAGCTCGTAAGGGGGATTCAGGCTGGAAAGCGGAACGTCTAAACAAGAATTACTGTCCTTGGGAGAGAAGCACATCCTGAAGAAATATGTAAGCTAATTAAGATGTTTTGGGAACCATCTGAAACAACTAGTAGAAGTGTGATAAGAAGCACCCTCAGGCGAGCTATCCTCATTATAATACTGAAAGTCACACCCCTCGAGCTGGAGACCCCGGCCCAAGCAGAGACCCCTCACCTTTGGGCATGCGCAGAATATTAAAGTAGCACTGTAGCTTTAAGTTGAAATAAGAGAAATGTAGACCAACAGAAAACTGCTTTGTGTAATTACTTATGCATATGCATAACTAGACTGTATAAATACTGTACCTGCATGACTGAACTTTGTGCTATCTTTGTGGAGCTACCACCTAGCACTCATCTCTGCGCAGACATGAAATAAAATACCTCTGCCCTGTGTGCATATTGGCGTCTCGCACGCCGGGTAAACGACCTCACACTTGTGGGATAACACTTAAGCTTTACACTGAGCAGAGTTAAAGCAGAGGCATCTGTTGGAACAGCAGCCTCCAATAGAGGTGGTGCAGACAGCTGGAGAACGGCAGCCTCTCAGACTGCTGCAAGATGTGCAGGAGCTTGTCCGTCAGCTCCTTAACATAGTACAGTTCAAACTGAAGTTTCAGCTAACTAGTGAATGTAGTATGTTATAACAAAAGAATCAAGAATCTGAATGCTGAGAAGGTTCAGAAATTCCTTAAATTAAAAAGAAATAATAATAATGAGGGCACAACACCAGATCTATCAAGATTAATTATTACTTGGGGAAAATAGTTAACTATGTATTTTACATTTTGCATATTTTAAAAGCTTATTATACACTAATCAATTTTCCTATTGTCTGCTGGAAAGAAAAACACCTGAAAAAAGCAAAAAGCAGAGTAGCCATGGAATCACAATGCTGGCAAGGGAATTGGCATAGTCTCCAAGACTCCTCTCAACTAAAACAGTAAAATAAAAAAGGAATGTGTTTCAGGTTGATAGCATCCCTTTAAATTAAGCATTTATTACTGCACTTACTCAAAGCACACAAGACAAAGCTCCAGCAATAAAAAACCCCAAACTTAACTTTGAATATATACCATAAACCCAAACTCCCTTGATGATTAACTGCATTGCATAATTGTGGCTCTTAAAAGATACAGTCAATAAGACCAAAAAGACATGGTTTGTACAAATTATGATTCCTCATAAGTTGCACAGACCCCTGACCCCTGAAAGCCATGCTGATTATACCAGGATAGTTTTCATGAAATTAGCTTGACATTGTTGTTTTATTTCATCCACAGTTTTCATCTCCATCAAGACCAATCACTGTCTGTTAAAGAATAATTTATTCCTGTGTCAAGCCCTTTCATTATTCTTTCGGAGATGAGTCATCAAGGGAGAGTAGCTCTCTTAAATCTTTGCTTTATCAAGACAGTGAACTTGCTGTAGTCACGAAAGCATGATGTAACTATGAGGCACGGATAAAACCTGGACAAAATTAAATGCAAAATAAATTCTTAATTGATTTGAGATTAAACAGGCATTAATATAACAAACTTTTCAAGAGAACCAAGTGCCAAGGAGAGATGTTAGATCATGTGCCCTAGAGTTAAAGACTCTTACCCTAAGAACCTTAGCCAAAGCTACAGAAGTACACTATTATCAAACAATATAATTTAAATCAGAGAGAGACATGGAAACACTGAGTTTATGAAAGAGCTAATTCTTTAAAAAGAAAATCTAACATCTGCTGAAATCTACTACGAGAGTGAAATCTCTCCTGTACCGCCACCTGCTTTAAACACGTGCTGCATAAATGGATGCATTAATATGAGTACATTTATTTCTCACATCCTTTATTGTTAGCTACATATCAGAGCAGAGATAAGAACTTGGTCTAATTACTACCATCTCCCTTGCTTTGTTGATAGCTATGCCCCACTCAGAAGATGCCAGACAGAACATTACTTTGGAACACTGGGCAGTCTGGATTTTTAATAACAGCCAAGTATGCTCTGTGATTCATAGCAGATAAGGTTTTCAAAATACCAGAGCCCTTCAGACAGCTGCCCAAGTAATTGCTTGTAGATTATTATTACTACCACAGTAAACTAGCATATTCATTTAATAGGTCAAATGATCAGTCTTTGAACAGGACCAAAACTAATCAGGATGAGAACTGGTAGAAAGGAAAGAGTGTCATTTTTTTAAAAATTAATCCTACCTACTTTCACGGTGGCTGTAAGACTTCAGACATGCCTCTGAGACATGTTCTCTAGTGCACTCAGTCTAACAAAGACCAGTATTTTGATATAAAGAAACGGACCTTGACATCATCAGGTTTTAAATTATATATACAATTCAAGTAATCCTTTGGGGAAACAACATCCTTTGCTCTGGAACACTGCCAGAGAAAGCAGGGCTCAAAGGAATAAGAACACATGCAGAAAAATATGGGAAAAAACACATTTAACATGTTAACATGTTAACAAAGGAAAACATATCAGTACAACAGCAACAGAAAAAAGTGCATGGCATTCCTCAAAAAATCTGGATTTCTCACAGATTCAAAACTGGAGGCAGAGGGAAAGGGGCAGGGGGAGAAACATTTTAGAGATGCTGCTATAACCCTAAAATAAAATATTTGAAGAGCCAAAAAGGATAGTACAGCAGTCCATTTAGACTACAATAAGGCGAGGACAAAGCTCGAATATTACCGACCAACAGTTTATGAGAAACAAATGGCCAGACTCTGGAGGTTCAAATCAATTGTGCAAAGAAGGAAAAAATGAAATCCAGATACTTACAGAGAGAATGTGTCAGCCTCATTTCCCAAAACATGATTCTGCAAATAATTTAGCTTAAAAAAAATATTAAAAAAAAAAAAAATCCAAACAATGACTGGTTCTTTCCATCAGCAAATACTTTTCCTACAGAGGACCTTCTTCTAACTCAAATAAAAAACAGCCGTCTTTTTTCCAATACAAGTGAAGTTTTAAAGGGGTAAGTAACATATAGTAGATACACAGTATTTTGTGTTTTCAATACACTGTACAAACACTAACTAACATTCAGAACAACCCTGTAAAGGCAGAATAATAGACACAAATCAGAGTAATTTCTTTTGTGATTATATTAAGCATGGGAAGGGAGGGATCACCAAATTTCCCCTTGCCCTGGGACAAATACACTACATTCACTTATTGCTCTTCCTTTTAAAACAATTAGCCATTTGGAATCTCTGCTGTCTCTAATGGCTTTCTGCTCCACCTCGACTGAATTCATGCCAAGAATCTTACACATTAAAAAAGGTCCAAATAATCCTGCTGTAATTCTTGAAAGCTATATGCCACAAACAACAGTTGACTGGATTGCAGCTTTAGAAGACTCACGGATATTAAATTCCCATGTGTTTTTGCTCATGTCCTGCAGCTACCCCAGCATAAAGCTCTGTAATAGATCATATACATTGTCATTTGGGACCCAAAAGGAAAGAACTTTATCTTTTACTTGTGTTCAGCTTCAATATTCTGATTTGCCTTTTCCTAAAGGAATTTAAAATATATTTTTTTCTTTGTGTATGGAATCCACCCACCACCAATCAGTTCACTAGCTTTAATAAAGTGGAACATGGGATCACTTCCCCCCCCCCCCCCAATTACAAACAACATCTATTTTCTGGAACAGTTAAAAAAAACCTGTACAATGTTTCCCAACACTCGTAGAAACTTTTCAACAGAATCACATGACACTAGGCCAGTTCTCATTCAGACACAGAACACTTGGAAAATGCTGTACTAAAATCTGCACTGAGCTTTTTAATAAAAATAGGAATTAATTTTCTACTGGTAACCTCAGCTTTCATATAAAATCTCACTAGGAACATGTGTAGGCCTATGTCAGTATATATTGATCATTTGCAAGATTAGTTATATCCTCAAATGTTAGTTTGTTTTAATATTTCACTGTGTTAACATGTGAGTCTCAATATGTAAAAAAAAAATTACTGTCTTTTATTATTACTTCTCTTTCAAACTTGCCTCCTGCATCTAGCTCTATCCTCCAGTCTTCTGTGAAAAAATAGCAAAAATTTTTCAGATTATCTATAGGAAGAGCTCCTTCTGCTCTGATTTTCATCTCCTTCCATACTTTGCCCTTACAGCGCTGCAACACTGGAAGCAGAGTACTGAGCTCAGCCATCTCTATGCCCCTTCCTAACTGTACTTTATAGATGTCTGAAAGCTACTGCTTAGACTGTGGTACCACAATTATTAAAACCATATCTCAACACCACCAGACCGCTGACAGAACAAATTCCATCTGGATTGGGCAAGGTCACATGTCTGTATTTCCAATGAATAATCCAGAAGGAATGATAACAGCGTTTATACCAGCTTGTACCTTTATACTGACTACTGGAGCATAGACAACAGATAATCAGGCGTAAAAGTAACGTTATTCGGGCATTACCTGACCTGGTATGAAGCATGCTGGTAAAAAATGAACATGTCAAAATATTTTGAACAACTCCAAACAACGAGTACATTTTTTTCCATCTGTTTCCTTCCTCTTCCTCTCCCTCTTTCTCTCCCTCCCTCTCCCTTTCTCTCCCCTCTACACTTCACAGGGCTCCTGAAGTTAAACCTGCTGTGTTGCTGAACTGCAGTCTAGGACTTGACTGAATGTGCACTGCCACACTAAAATTCAGCCATTGCCTGTTAGGGTTCCTAATTGCAATGACAGATTTGTAAGTGCATGGTATTTATCAGGAAACCAGAAGACATTGTGAGCCCTATTGTTCTGGTGGCTCTGATAACTTACTTTGTAGGTTATATTAGTGTGACATAGAGCTTAAAAATGCTAGCCTTGTTTGGTTAAACACCCCCCCCCCCCAGGTTTAAGAGTAAGGTTCTGATATACAAGAAATAACTTCCTCTTCAAACATAGCAACATGAATCCAGGAAAAGTTTAAGAATTCAAATGAAAGTGACAAATAAAAGAGGAAAGATAAAATTGTTCCAAGGAAAAATGATTGTAAATCCTCATCTAGTCAACTAACATAAAATCATGTGATCTTTATTAGTCACTCACACACTAAGACAATCAATATTTTTTGCCAGCAACTATTGATCAAGCAACAACATCAATTAATTGCTTTTTTCATGTCACCCAGTCTTAGATAGAAGTATTCTATCTACTAAAACCAAACAGAACCCTCTCAGCAGTACTATGGAAAACTGCAGCTTTCAGATGCTTTAGGACTGCACTTTGGTTTTTTTTTTTAAAAGAACTTTGACAAAAACAGAGTCACCAAAAAAGTGAACAAAACTAACAGTATTATTTTTCTGTTTGCCAAATTATAAATGGATATGTTTCAATTAAAATTTGAACATATTGCCAGGCTTGCAAAAAATATTTCTTGGAACATGACCTACCAAAGAACTGTACTCTCTGTCCTTTGCATTCTCTTTTTACTTCAGTGTTCATTTTATTTCAGCCCAATGAAAAGCAATGTTTTTGTGTGGCTTATAAAAACTTTCACTAAATGAGGAAGATTTTGATTGATATTGACAAATTACATTATTATATTGCAATGACTTCATAATCATAATCAATGTACTTGGCGCATAACCATAAATTGTGTACCACTTATTAGATTTGTTAGGTTAGGGGTTTCAAGGTCTTTATCTTTCTGCATATAAAATTTTACGCATGAAATGCAGCTGCACTGAAAGCAAAACACTTGGGTTAGTACCACTAATGAGTGTAGCAATGCCAAAATGTCAGTGACTTCACTCTGGTCACAAAGGTCTCAGTTTATCTAGATCAATTGTTTTTCATAATTTCTATTAAAATGCTAAAGAGAGGTTAGTAGACCACCGGACTGAACAGAACTTTGAAGTTAAACTTCAAAGCCATTTATTCTCTTATAAGGAAACAAGACTATTTGGTAGAATAGCATCAAAACAGTCAGTTATGTTTTTTTCTCTGCTTAAAATATTTTGGTTTTGCTTTTAAGCTGCCATAAGACTCTGGCTATAGGCAAGGAGAAGAAACAGTAGTGGCACTGGGGCTAAGGAACTACTAGACATATGACATTTGCAAATTACTACTGGGAATCTAGCTCAGAATGACCAGAACTAACTACATTCAGACAGCTCTCAAATGCTACAGCAGGAACAAGTTATTGAAGAGGAGGATATTTCAGGAGATTGCAGGAGGGCTCACAGGGAAAATGTAAAGATATCCTTATATGATCTGTTATCACTTACGTTCAGCAGAGTAGTAATCCAACATAAAATCTAAAGAAACAGCTGTTTGCAAAATCTGACACGCTGGAATTTCAGCAAAACTCAATGTGGCCAGCAGCACTTGTGAGTTCTCCAGGAAAACCACTCCTCACAATCTCAAAATCTGCCAAAGAAGCTTGACTTTTCAGACTTGACTCCGCAGCAAAAGAGCAAGTCCTAAGGCAAAACACTTAACCATAAGTTCTCCAGAAATTTTATTTTTATCATTAGGATTTTAAGTACAGTGTAATCCACAGGAACCCTAAATCTATGGGTACACAACCAGGAGCAGTTTCGAGTCAAAGCACAGCACTGCATTATGGCTGGACCACCACCACCTGGGATCACCCTGCCTATGTCTGTGCTAGCCTTAGCACTACTGCTCATTGTATTTAGTTATTACACTGGTTTAATTGTGACTATTCATTTGCCACAACACGCATTTGCTAATTAATCACAGAGCAGAAACATGCCATTATGCCAACAGAATCGTCCCCTTTCTCCAAGCAGTTGCAGCCTCATACAATCAACCCTGCAAGAGGCAGGATTCCTTCTTCCTTTACTGAAGGCTATCAGCGAGAGCTCCGGAGGAACACGCACAATCTTGGAGTGTAACATAAATAAAAAGAAGAGACAAAGAAGAGGGAGATGGACACATGTAAAAAGAAAAGGGATCAAGGGCAGCAACAATAAACTAGAAACTGCAAGAGGGCTGAAAGAAAGGGCTAGTGAAAGCTGAGAATGCACACTGCATTTAGTAAAGCTCTAAGAAAGACAGAAAAGAATGAGCTGCGGGCACAGAAAACCGAGAAGCAGAAAAGCCTACCCAGAGGCAAACTATAAAATTCAATAAACATCTGCTGATTGAGCCTCTGGGCTCTAAATACAGCTATTATGAGGTAGGAGAAAAAGGACTGCCAACAGTTTTGCTAACAATTTATCTTTAAATACATAAATAGGAGACACCATGGTCTAAAAATCCTATGTGTCATGGTCACCTTTTTTTAACCAATTCTCTCAAAATTACTAAATCAAAACATCTCTTCAAGCAGTGCCATCAAATCTGCTTAAAAGCTGTAACACTGTCATTCTTAAAAAGTAAAACTGTCCCAACTCAGCCTACCATTAAAATCCTCCAAAAACCTTTTCTATAAAATGTTTTTTTAAGTGTAATTTCATAACCATGCCCCAAGAAGATACATTCCTCTCTGCAAGACCAAGCCAGGCAACTGGAATTGAGTTATCAGTTTGACTAACAAGATTTCTGATAAAGCATGTAACTTAATGTAATTAACAAATTGAAATGTAAGTTCTCATACACTACAAGGACAGAATTGCATCAACAATGGTGTACAGCTTATTTCAGCTCCTCAAATGAAATGCACTATAAAGTACAAAGCATCACTGTCATTGCAATGGTACTGTATAATACTGGCATTTCAAATTTAACACAAAGCTTACTCTATCAGTTGTTGTATTTATCTTTTCTGTACAAAAGACAGGGTATTACACTTTGACCTAAATAATACCCACTAAGTCTTGGCAACTTGGTCCTTTAACCATTCCAGGATAAGTCAGATAGATAATTTAAGGTTACCAACTGTTCACAATTCCCATTCAGCCAAATAAAAAGTGCAGCTTTAGACATAGCCCAGTTGGATGGGAAAAAAATAATCTAGAAAATACTGAAAAATGGAACTGTGAATTACCTCATTGACTCCAAAAGACCACATAAATTCACCACTTTAATTTCACAGTAACCCAATGGCAAACCTAGTTTTGGTCATGTATTTTCAGTTGTAGAAGAAAGGAAGATGAAATCCACAGGTGGTACAAAATAGCTAAAAAAACCCCTTTCAAAAATAGTTCTAGAATTCCTGAGTGTCCTCTTACATCTTTATCTACATGTCTTATAAATAGGGAATATTTTCTTTTTTAAAAAAATTTAAATATTTTACATTATCATAACTTCCCATATATATAGCATGTTTTACCATAGATATTGTGTTGTTCTGCAGCAACTTAATATTGCTCGTTTGTGCATTTGCAATTTTTTTCACACTAAAAGCCATTAAGCTCTGGTGATGACACATGAAAAAGAAAGAGACCACATGAATATAACAGCATGGATGGAGTTTAAACAGTCACGAGGTAGGGAAAAAAAAATCTCTACTGTTAGATTTATAAAATGAACACCAACTCAGTTGTCAGAATGATGCCCTGAAACTGCTTTTAAGTCATGAATCAGCAATAATGGCAAATGTTCACAAATGAGAAACTCATTTAACTTCTTATGATAAGTTTGAGGTTCATTTCCTCTACCCATCTTTCCACTTCTTCCTCCCCCTCTCCCAATGGATGCTAACTCCTGTTCTCTGCTTTTCCCACACTGTAGAGTACTTCCATCCTGACTGTGCCAAGTTCCAAAATGAGTGTTCACGTAGCTGTGACACAACAGTGGTGTTAAGAGACAGTCCCTTCCATGGGAAAGGAGAAGGCGATAACTAATTTTTAACTTTGTTTTAATCCATTAGGAGCTGCGCTTATAAACTCTGAATTAACCAGAGTACGTATGGATTTTGATCACTGTAGAATTTCCTGCTTCTCAGAAATGGTGTCCCATTAGTTGCTGACAGTAACACATAGATATGCCAGATAGGTCTGTCATCTCCAGGGAACTTGGTATTATGCGGTACTAAACAACCAGGATACCTATACTCACATCAGGAATTATTCAGATTTATTATGAATACGTCTCTGAAATGGAAGTTTAATTTCAAAGCTGATTTAGGTGGATTCTGGATTAACAGCAAATTCATTATCACTATGAGAAAATCCCCCATTACTGCATTTCAAAAACAAAATCTAAATTCAAACTTTCTTACTGTGATTTCTGTACTAGTGCTTTTTCAGATCCTTATGAAAGCAGAAATACATGTGATAGAACATACATAATGTCAACATCTGGTAAGAACTAAAACTGCAAAATTCTTCCTTTGTTCTCTTGGAAGGAAAACTTCTTCCACTAAAAGCCACTATAACTTACTCTAAAAATTAGCAGCAAGGGTACAAAGGGGAACAGTGGAAAGGTTTTCCTCTTTTATTTTTCTTTTTTTTTTAAGCAGTATAGGTCATTCTTTGTAGCAGTTTGCATTTATTTTTTGTTGGTTTTTTAAAGCAGAACCATGCAAAATCTACCCGATTCTAATCATACCATTCTGCAGAATGAAATGAAACATTTAAGTAAACGGAGAATTTCTGATGTATATTTCTTGTAAGGAATTAATCATGGTAGGATATTACTCTCTCTTGCCACTCCAAGACAGAGAAGTTTCTGACAGAATTAACTTACTAAACGTTCTTGCAAGGCAATATTTTGTTTATTCAAAGAAAGTTCCCTAGAGCTTTTTTAAAATTATTTTTACCTTTTTTCCTTTTTGGTTCCAATATATACTATGCTCCCATCATCTTCAAAGGCACAATAGTTCATGCACTTACACAAATATTATTTGATCACTATCATGACCACAAGATGGCGGAGTTCAGGATCCTGAGAAGAGAGCAAAAATCAAGATCACAACGCTAGACTTCAGGAGAGCATACTTTGCCTTGCTCCAACATCTCCTTGGAAAAGTCCCGTGGGATAAGGTCCTGGAGGGAGAGAGGCCCAAGAAAGCTGGTTAATATTCAAGGATCACCTCCTCCAAGCTCAAGAGAAATCCATCCCAGCGAGTAGGAAGTCAGGCAAAAATGTCAGGAGGCCTGCATGGATGAATAAGGAGCTCCTGGCAAAACTCAAACACAAAAGGAAGAATGTAGAAAGTGGAAGCAGGGGCAGGTAATGTGGGAGGAATACAGAGACATTGTCCAAGCACGTAGGGATGAGGTTAAGAAAGCCAAAGCCCAAATGGAATTGAATCCAGCCAGGGATGTCAAAGACAACAAAAAGGGCTTCTGTAAGTACAAAGGTGACAAAAGGAAGGCTAGGGAAAACGTGGGCCCACTGCTGAATGAGGCAGGGGACCTGGTGACACAGCACATGGAAAAGGCTGAGGTACTGAATGCCTTCTTCGCCTCAGCCTTTACCAGCAAGACCGGCCTTCAGGAACCCCAGGCCCCAGAGACCAGGGGGAAATGCTGGAGCAAGGAAGATGTGCCCTTGGTGGAAGAGGATCAGGTCAGGGAAGACTTAAGCAAACTGGACACATGTAAGTGCATACCCTGATGGGATGCACCCACAAGCGCTGGGGGTTTAGCAGATGTCATTGCGAGGCCACTCTTGATAATCTTCGATCAATCATGGTGACTGGGAGAAGCAACCAAAGACTGAAGGAAAGCAAATGTCACTCCCATCTTCAAGAAGGGCAATAAGAAGCACCTGGGGAACTATAGGCTGGTCAGCCTCACCTCGATCCCTGCAAAGGTAATGGAGCAGCTAATCCTCAAAATAATTTCCAAGCACATTAAGGACAAGAAAATCATCAGGAGTTGTCAGCATGGCTTCACCAAAAGCAAGTCATGCTTGACCAACAAGGTCAGCTTCTACAATGGCATGGTAGATGAGAAGACAGCAGTGGATATTGTCTACCTGGACTTCAGGAATGCCTCTGACAGCGTCTCTCATGAGATCCACCTAGAGAAGCTGCTGATGTGTGGGCTGGATGAGCAGATAGTGAGGTGGACTGAAAATCAGTTGAATGGCCAGGCCCAACGAATGGTTATCAGTAGAACAAAGTCTGGTTGGAGGACAGTAAGTAGCAGTTACCCCAGAGTCCAATTACTGGGTCCAACACTGGTTCATATCTTCATTAATGATCTGGATGATCGGGCAGAGTGCACCCTCAGCAAGTCTGCAGATGACACCAAACTGGGAGGAGGGGTTGATACACCAGACAGTCGTGCTGCCAGCCAGAGGGACCTGGACAGGCTGGAGAAACGGGCTGACAGGAGCCTCATGCAGTTTAACAAGGAGAAGTGCAAAGTCCTGCACCTGGGGAGGAACAATCCCAGGCACCAGTACATGCTGGGGGCTGCCCAGCTGGAAAGCAGCTCTGCGGAAAAGGACCTGGGGGTCCTGGTGGACAGCAAATTGAATGTGGACCAGCAACATGTCCTTGTCCCAAAAAAGGTGAATGGTATTCGGGGCTGCATTAGGCAAATTATATCCAGCAGGTCAGGGGAGGAGATCCTTCCCCTCTACTCAGCACTGGTGAGGCCACACCTGGAGTGCTGGGTCCAGTGCTGGGCTCCTCAGTACAAGAGAGATATGGACACAATGGATAGAGTCCAGCAAAGGGCCACCAAGATGATGAAGGGACCGGAGCATCTCTCCTAGGAGGAAAGGCTGAGAGCTGGGACTGTCCAGCCTGGAGAAGAGAAGGCTCAGGGGGATCTCATCAATGTATATAAATACCTGAAGGGAGGGTGCAAAGAGGACGGAGCCAGGCTCTTTTCAGTGGTGCCCAGTGACAGGATCAGAGGCGATGGGCACAGACTGAGACACAGGAGGTTCCCTCTGAACATCAGGAAACACTTTGTCACTGTGATGGTGACCAAGCACTGGCACAGGTTGTCCAGAGAGGCTGTGGAGTCTCCCTCCTTGGAGATACTCAAAAGCCATCTGGGAATGGTCCTGGGCACCCAGCCCTAGGTGACCCCACTTAAGCAGGGGGTTGGACCAGATGACCTCCAGAGGTCCCTGCCAGCCTCAACTATTCTGTGATTCTGTAACGGAAACTGAAATCTCATTACTGAAGAATATTATCATGTAACATTCTGAATGAGATATGACACTTACCTATACCTCATTGGCATCTACTATTAGGTTTAAAACTGTTTAAATAAGACATAAAAAGAGATTCAGCATAACAAACAATACAAGAATATAGGAAGTTAAAGAAATTCTCACAGGAAAGGAGAAAACCTACTTTCATGAAAAGCAATTAGCATATTTATTTCCATTGCAGAAGGGGTAGGTATTGAAATTCAACTGCATGGAGTTTCATAAAGAATGATAATTATGGGTGTTCACAGATACTTAGCCCTGCAAGATGTGAGACAGAATCTGTACATTTTAAAAAGCATGAAAAAAATTTCTGTGTTTTGCAGAGATATCTCACAAAGGAACTAAATTAATACAGATCTCCATGCCATCATGGCTTGACTGTTATAAATCAATACACTTTTTTCTACTTTGCACCACAGGGAAGATATCCATCAGTGGGGAGCAGAAATAAAGAGATTCTATCCATTCTTAAAACCAGCATCTCATAAGACAAAAGAAAAACATCGTAGGCAATATTGTAACAATTGTTTTCCTTCACGTGTGGCAGTCATCTCAATATTGCTATCATACTGGTATCATTCACAGCAGTTAACTGACACATCATGCTACAGGCAGATACAAATTTTCCCTCAAAGATCTAATTTACTTACTGATTTCACTGAAAGAAACTGCATGCTTATTTAGCATGGGCCAGACCTTCCACCAGGTTAGTTATACCTGGCAGAACATTGACTTCCGGCACGCCAAGCATCATGAGAGAATAATTTGTTCCTACAGGAATCAGATTACAATATATAAAGAGAAAGAGCCAGCTGATGAACAGCTAGACAGACCACCATGAGTTTAAATAAAAAGAACCAAGTATGTCTGCAAATCAGTTTAAATAAAAAAGAACTACCTAAGTCAGTAAATCAGACAACAGCAGCATCGATAACTTGCAAAAATTATGCTGTACTATGCTATGCAAGCAAAAGGGAAAAAGAGATGAAGGGGCAGAAAAATTAACTTATCTCATGCAGATTTAGCAACAGCAAAGGACAGTCCTCAGCACACCATTCTTAAGTGGGTACCTGGTCTTTTCAGCAGATGACAATAACCACTTTGGTTTCTGTATGTGGCTGCAAAACCCATCCCAAGCACACTAGCCAGGCAGTCCAAGAAAGGATGATATAGCTGACGTGCCACTTGAAGAATGGTAGTATCAGCCCCAACTACAGGTAACAACAAACTAGATTCTACTACTTAATACCCAGCAACAGTTTAAGAGTAAGCAAGCTGTGTAATTTAGATAGGATGCAAAGTGCAAACAATTATCAAACTAGATGCATTCAGCCCTCTGAAGGATAACTCTTAATAGCAAATAAGAACAGTTTGGGGTAGGGTTATCTCAGCCTCTTGTAGATGAAGGTCAGATAACATAATGTCTTTGCAACAAATGATACATTTGGGCTTACAGTCTGCAAGCGATAGACTTAGCAAGATAGCCACCTGTGCAGTTTTGTGGGAATACCAGCTTCATCCAAACCTCTGTAAACATGGTTCAGAAGGGCACTGAGTCGTCAATGAAATAATTTTGGACTTATCACATAGCACGGTAATGATCTTATATTTCTCTGTCATCACAACCATGTATCATAGTTCTGTGTTGACAATTATAATTCCATCACTGCAACTAAATAATTTAGTGTTTTGGAAACATTTCAAAAAGTTGCTCTGGCAGATCAGAAACCAGAGGTGCTGTTACAATTCTAGCAAACACTGGAATATCCTCACATCCTAAAATATACATTTTAAAATGTATAAATAGCCTATTTTTAAAACAGTATCTCATTTCAGTTATCAGCAGATGGCCATTTTCCATAAGCCTGATGCAAATTTCTACTTTGTGATGTATTAGATTCTAGTGATACCCTGGTAACCTGCAATAAAATACAGCAACCACCTGCTGAAGCATTTCTAAAATTCTAGAAAGGTTACTGATGGTAATTTACAAAATTTAGCAGGCAATCAATAATACTACAAACAAACAGTTTTTAAAAAAAGAAGCATCATCATAGTTCGAAACCAACAGCTGACACTTAGAAGTGCTGGATTTACAATGTTAATACAAACATAATTCAAAGCCTTTGCACTAATGTATTAAAATGGATACTATAGCTGCATGATGTTTTTCCTCTGCACAGATGGGAAGCTTGCATATATTTCCTATACCCATGTATATTCAGGTCTAGTTTTTCCTTTCTAGGCTTCTTTTCCATTCTCCTCTATCCCCAACTCTTTGTTCCATAGCCCACAGCCAGGTCTCTCCCATACCCTTCCCAGCCACCCTCTCTCCCCAAACTCACAGGTCCCCATTCTCAACTCCCAGCACAGACCCCTTATAACACACCCAGCTGCCTGCCCAAGGAGTACTCGCAGTGACCTCTGCTACCCTCTCCTCCTATGCCCCCTCCTCACTTCGAGTCCTGGTTTCTCCTTCCAGCCCACCTTCCAGCCTCCTTTGTACCTGCCAGCCAGAGTCTACTCACCCTTGTGCCTCTTCCTGATTTCCAAGTCCAGCTCTTGTCCTTTACAACTTTTAATCAGAAAGCTTGATCTTCAGAAACTGACAAGGCTGGACTGGATGGGTAAGAGTGGGAATTCTCTGGACCCAGAAAAGAGCAGACATCTTCACACCTTGTCACAGTGACTCTAGCCCAACCCAAAAACCCATGGAAACAACTGTGGAAGACTTCCACTAATCTCTAAGGTAAAGCACACTCAGTGAAATCTTCACTGCGGAAGCTTTAGCTGCAGTAATCTAGACAAATCTTGTACTGAGACTTACAAACATTTTTGCCTCCTTCCCTGAATACCTTCACAAGAGTTAAAAAAAAAAAAAAAAATCACATAAATGCTAATGCCCTGGCAAATTCCAAGTTCTATTGCAAACCTGCATGGCAGCAGAAAGAATCACCAGATGGTCTTGTACTTTTAACATGAGGAAGCTTTGTCTGTTTCACTAGCTTCATTTGTGGAAACAAATGTAACATTTCGTCTGATAATTTTCCTAAGAAATTCAGCTTATGAAAGACTGCAATTTCAATGGTCAAAGTCTTGCAAAGCTAGAATGCAACAGGAGTTTACATTAGGAAGCAACCTTAATAGATGTCAGTATCAGTTCCACCTAAAAATATGAACTCTGTCTTACATTACAATAAACATTTTTAAAAAGCTTTATTATAAAGGTAAATTTTGGACCAAAATTTAGGAATTTCCTTAATGACTATACATATTTAACACACAAAGACAAACGTAGTATTTTAACAGGGTTAAATCTATTTCCATCTTATTTTGTTCAATGTTCTATATTTTAATAACAAAAAATGTGTTTATTATTACGGTAGCAGCCATTAATAATTAACTGTCCTTTATAACACCTTTTCATTTAGGTGAAAACAGTGGAACAACACAAGCACAAGCAAGCAATGACACACTCAAAGTAAAAAGTCCTTAAGATAGTAAGTAATGCCAGTAATTCTTCTGTGGTTGCACACTGATCACATTTTTATCTGCATTTAGAAATATTTAACTTTAAAACAGAGACATCTGGATATTGCAGAAAGAAACATCTGAACAAAGTCAAGTCATGTTTAAAAATAAACACAAATTTAAACACCACAAGCATTTCTGCTTCAATTTCAGGTTCACCTCCTAAAGCTAAATGTTTACATAATATTGTTTTAAAATATTTTGTATAATACAAGCTTGCACTGAGAGAAGTAGCTTTTTCAATGTGCATATCAAGACAGCAGTTCAACAGCATAGAGCAGCACTCCAAACAGAATTTCAGACCATGAAATGGAGAAGTGGACTGTGGATGACTTAATGCCACTGTGGAAACTGGTACCTGTTACCATGATTGCTTCCAGCCCACATAACATATCTGTAATGCCAGATTCTGAATTCTACCACAGCTCTTTGCTGACATCTGACTTTTCATTATAAGTATCTTGGGATCTTTAAGTGACTCAAATCATTATTAACTACGTTCATTCAAGTAAAGACCAGCAGTCCCATCACAGCTTAACCGTACTAACAATACAAAACAATCCTTAGTTTAGGGGAGTCAAGGCAGGTAAGACAAAGAAAAAGATATGCAGAGAAAAGCAGGGGGATTTACTCAGCATCAACACAAAGAGACACAGCCCAAGTCCCAAACAGATCTGGTGCCATCTCTATTCTGCCACCAAGGCCCCTCTTCAACCAAATTGCTGGTTTAATGTCTTACCTGAAAAAAAAAAAAAATGTCATCACAAATAACAATACTGAAAAATGGAGGGAAAATAAAACCAGTTGGGTCTTTTTTTCTCTAGAATTTTAGATATGAACTACATGCTTTCACAAGTTTTCACTTGAAAAAAAACGATACTACTCTAGTCAACTTTATGATCTAGGACAAAAATTCACATATAGGTGGGGTATATCCAAGCATACTGAAAAAGTAACTCTTTCTGTATTTCTTTAAATCTGTCAATTAATATTTTTCTTTCAATGACAAATTTTAATGTATTATTACAACAGAGTTGGAATATGTAAGCCAATTTCCAGAGTCTTAATGAATATTTCTATTCATTAGAGATGGTAAAAATCTAAATCTTCAGAAAATATAAATCATTCATGCAGAAAGTTCATTTATATGGCAAATCCTGACATGGGACTGACTAATGCAGACTGCTGCCAGTGTCAAAACACTATCTTTACCAGCACCAGATCCACACACCAAACCTCCGTTCTTCCATCACAGAGAAACTTTGAATTCAGAGATCATCACATTTCCCTACAGAGTACATAAGTTGGTATATTATTACTACATGTAACAGAAGAGCTCAAATAGGCTTTTCTATGCTACTTAGGAAGCAGAAATTCCCAGCACCAGTAAAACCTGCACCTAGAAATACTATACAATGTCATAAAGACAATAAAACTTAAACATAAGGAAAAAAACCAGAAGCAACAAGAACACATTTCCTTTCAAATAGTGTATCGAACTGCTCCGAGCTCCAGAACAAAAATACCTCATTACACCCTACCACAGCTGTCCAGTCCCATTACAAAGCCTCTCTCTGTGTCCCCTCTTCACACATACATACAGCATAGACACTTCTGCCTTTGCAAACATTAACTCTGCAATCTACAGATTCTCCTTTCAGAAGCTTTTCTTTATGTGTTCCTTTACAGACTACAAATCCATAGATTGCAGAGGAACACACAAAAATACCTCCTGAAGGGAGAGTCTTGCAATTGTTCCCACGCGGAGCCACATCCTGGTATGCCCAAGCCTGATCAAGGACAAAAATACATTTTTCTTTTCCAACACAGGTTGGAAGGGGAGGAGGGAAAGGATGACGATCTTTATCTCCAAAAATCTCTCAGGAATGAACTCTGGCTTTTTTATCTAAGAATAAAAACATCAAGTCTCTAAAAGCATTTAGAGGATCCAATACAGTGTTAATGTTACTTTCACTGCATACATTCGTCCTAACTGATTTTTCAGCCCATAAGGCATTTTTCAGACATGATTTTTTAGGAGCAAGGAATATTAAAATATCAGGCAGATAAGTTACATAATATTTGTCTTTTTTTCATTAGGAGGCTGCAGAAGAGCATTAGCTGAGCCGACAGTGTCTGGGCATTTTGACTAATCTTTCTATAGTGCTTCAATTTAATAACATCCAAGCCTGGAACACACTCTGTGCCTGATAAGCAGCTCACACAAATAAAATAAAAAAAGTCTTTGAAGTCACTACATTTTTTACACTGGAAATACCACGCACCAGTCACACTGTACATGCATTGATCATACCAGAGCCCTCTCAGCTCTACTATGGATTCACATTCATGTTTTAACTCACGTTCCTAAAATCAGCAGTCCAGGTCACTGGTAACATACCAGCAAACCTTCTAGTAAAAAACTGTAGATGTCAAAATGACTCCAGAAAAGCTGACCTTCCCCTTTCAAAGGATGCTTTCACCTATACAATTTAACATAAGATTTCAAAATAAGCTATAAAAATAAATTAGATTTTTTTGAAAGAGATAAATAATCTGTAGTAGGTCTACGAAATAGAGCAGAAGTGTATCCAATCTAAAAGCTGCATTCAGACTTGATGGTCACTATCCAGGAGCATGTCTGTTAAAGTTTCCCATTGAAATCTTTTCTTTAAATTAAGATAGATACATCAGTGTAACTGAGACACACAGTAACTATTTAAATTCTGTAATTATATTTCACATATACTGTCTCAACACCCCTCAAGACAACAGTATGGGAAAATGTCAGGTTTGCAAGGTTGACTAGTACTTCACAAAGCCCATTTGAACCAGGAAAGAGGAGAGTTCACACAAAGAAAATTTGCAAACTCCACCTTAACACCTCTGAAGCAATAAAGCTGAGAACATTCTTGTAAGGCTACAGGTGTAATTGCTACCACCAGATGAAAGTTTTATCCAGATCTCCACTAGAATCCATTTAAGAAAGCTTATCCTTAAGATACTTTGATCTAAGCTTACTGGGTTGCTCTGCTCACTTTTCTAAGACTTCTGCAGTTCACAAACACTGTTCACCTTTTTGGTTTGTCTACTGTTACCAAAGAAATTAGTTATGCAACTTTTTCAAGTTTAAAATAATTTAAAAATATGCCATGTTTAGCATTTGATAACCACATTCCACTCTGTTCTATTGCAAGGCTGCAATACTTTAAAGGATTGACAATAAGGATTTATTACACTTCCCAAAACATCTTCTGACCGGGGAAAACATATACCTTCTCTGGTGGCAAGACACAGTACACTCTTCTACATTACAAGCTGTATAAACCTTTGACACTGACAGCCAAGGCCAAGTCCAGTAGCAGAGACAGAACTGCAGTAGGAAATGGTGTTTACCTGCTCATGAGAAGTACTGGAAGTATACTGGCATGCTTGTTGCATAGCCAGAGACCATTCAGGAAGCAGATGCAATATTAGGGTGACATTTACTTGCTGAGCGTCTTAATGAGAAGACTACCAAACCCAGGAAGATAAAACAGAGAGACTGTCTGAGATTTAATCCTAGCCTTGAATGCATACAAAACCTGTTCCCCATTCCATCAGTGCTATTTCCTCACATGTAGGTACAGCGCGACCACAAGCTGACACTTGTTCTAAAAGAACAGACACACAAACTTGGGAAAGTACCTCAGGGTGGGGATTGCCATTTGTTGAACTTTTCCCTTGCCAGTGAGGCTTGGCCCAATATACCGCTCTTCTGCTGGTTACCCACCTCACCCCGCAGCTCCTCTCAGACTTACTCACTGGCCTTGTGTACACAACTTCAAGCCATGCAGCCCCTTTTCTTTCTGTAGTTCTTCTTTTACATCATTTTTCCCTCAAAGTGTAATTTCTCAGTGTAGCAGCAGTGAAACACAAATCTTAAAAGAAAGCGCGACACTGTCCTACCATAAAATTAGAAAAAAGTCACAATTTAAGCATTTCAAACTTGGCTCTCTCCTTACTTCTTCACATCTGGTATTACACATAGGATTTTGGCGAAACCCTTCTCATGAACTCACTATTCTGCTTCCTACACAAATACAAACTTTGAATCCTACCTTCACTTCCCTGCCTCAAAATTTTAAATACCCCACTGTTAAAATAAACAAACAAACAAGTTACTCATTTTCCCAACACAAATAGCCTATCTGTTTATTCCAGTCAGTGTGAAGGGTTAGCTGTTATCTAATGCTGCAAGCCACAACATTCACATCCTAAACACTTGACTTCCAAGCACAAAGAAAGAAGCAGAAGGTATAAAGTATGCACCTAAAGCAGCATGATATCTTCTAATTTTGCTATGCAGAAAAGAACATATCCTTTTTAGAAGTTATACACCATCACCTTATACAGCAAGTGCTAAAAGAATAGAATAAACAATTACATTATACAAATCATCTGCATCTAAAGTGCTGAATGTATTGCAATACTATAATATCAGCCCTTATCCCAGAACAAAATCTCTTAGGCATAGTCTTACCATCAGCAAATTCACAAGGCTCACTTTAATGAAAATTATATCTGAGAACATAATCTGGCTCTTAATCCAAGGATATAATTTAGCCCTTAAGTATACAACTGAGAAAAATATCATTAAGCTCAGTACTTGTATTTCCTTCATGTTCCTACGCTACTAATTTAAACTGTCCCAGAATTAGGCATGGGCATAACTGCTGACCACATTTAGCCCAACAGGTGTACTAGGTCAGACCACAGACCTCCCTACCTCAGCACACCATCTCAACAGTGGGTGGCCAGGGGAATGTACAAGAACAAAGCTCGTATGCAGTGATACCTCCGCAGAGTGCTGGGGCTTAAAGCCATCCAAGGCTCAGGGACTTGCTCAGTCAAAGGTGGTGTATTTGAATTTGGAAGAAGAAGAAGAAAATATAGATTAGACAATCCAGCTCTTTCTAGATGAACACCTCTTTCTGCAGAAAAACTGAATGAATATGTACAAAGCACATAAATTTTGATATAAAGTTTCATTTTTAACTATGTAAAAAAGTCTGTAATTGCAGTTTCTGTGCACTGAACTGTTTATCTGTACATGTTTTCAGTAACATTTGTGATGTTAGCTTTAAAAATATGACTTGTGATTACATTAAAGGTTTACAGTATTGTATGACTAAAAAATTGAAGGGATCCAAAGAGCATTTACCTCATTTGGGTATCATGTATTGCATACCAATCACACCTTCCTTGATCAAGCCTTCAAAAGCAAACTCTGCAAATCATGTTAAGCCATAATATTGACAGATGAAGGCACATTTCATAATAGTAGAACTGAGCATGGTTGGACACTGTTACTTATTTACAGAGGTACCAAAGGCTGTCGTAGATTCTCATGGAGTAAAGCAACAGTCATCTGCAAATTCTAGATTTTTTAGATTTGCCTCTCTTAATGTATCATAAATTAAAAAACCCCAAACCTAACACCACCACCAAGCAAACCTTGCTATGTAAGAACAATGCTTCTTCTACCTCTCTATGCAGTTACGACACACTGAATCTACCACGGAAACTGCACACTGGCTAATCCTTCTTTCTTTGGATAGAAGTAAGAGAAGATTGAAGGGACAGAAAAGCAGAAGAAATGGGGTAACATGTACTGATACATGTATCAATAAACAACAGCTTGAACTCTGGAGCTAGGGCACCACAGAGCATGAGTTTTGTAGAAGTCTGACTGACCTACAACAGAAATCAGGGTTTTTTTCTGCTTTCTGCATGACCTTTGGACAGGGGCAAGGGAAGTAAATAAAGACTATCAAGATCTCTGTTTACCTGGACAATAGTTTAGGAATAGCAAACATCAACCACACGCAAGTTTCTACAATCACACTGTGTCCTGAAAAAAAGATATGCTTTAATTTTTGCCCATTTCCCAAAGAGGGATGTAAATCTCAAGTAGAAAATTTCAATACAAATGGAATGAGTTGCAATAATTTCATTTTCTATTTTGTCTAATGCATCCATTCAAGACTGCATTTACTATATCTTCAGGGCTTTGTAGTTTTCCTGTTTATTTTAATAACAGTAGGTTCATGCCTAGAGCTCCATGTACTGAGATAAAGAGATCAAGGCACCTCCACCAAAACTCACTGTGCATCATGTGAATCATAGACTTTCGTGGTCTGTTATCATATTTGCCATTCAGACATATACACTGGTAGCAACCCACTGTAATGTGAAAATTTGAGCTGACTGTAGAGGTAGAGGTGCAGGTGAAAACACAGTAAGACAGCAGTCTTTTAATCAAATTCCTATTGTAGCCAGTTCCAAATTTTTCTGTTGTTTAAATGAATGTGATTCTACTGTCTTCCATTGATCGAAAATAAACACGGCATACAGAAGATATAGCCAGAAAGGAAGGAGAAGAGGGAGAGCATGACAAAGAGGTAGGAAACATAGATATATAAACCATATGTACAGCCTTTACCCAGGGCTTTCCATCTTCAATTACAGCAAGCAAAACAGTACGAGTCACCAATAGGAAAAGGCTAATATGAGCATACAAATTACAGGGAGTTTGTCGAGTAACTAAAGGTTAGAGGTGAACAACTAACTGTGTCTCAGAGTACTTACACATCTTCTCTCCTATGGGAGGTGGAATATGATGCTTCTGTAAGGCCTCCATGTTTCATTCAAAACACGCTCTTTTATCCAAAACCAATGCTGAAGCTGACCTGGCCCTTGAGTGACACAGGCTAAAGCACGCTCACGCAAGCAGCTCAAATTGCAAAGATGAAGACTAGCAGCAAAGAAATGATTAGCAGTTGAGAAAAGTCAGGAGTGTAAGATCTTCCTTGGTATGTCTGCAGTCAGAAAGGGGCCTATTTCTAACTCATCTGAAGCGCCAGAGTGCAAATGTAAATTAAGTATTAAAGTAAGCTCGTTGGAAAAAACAAACAAAAAAACCCAACAAAAATGTTGCATGGTGCACAGTCACAGGCTTCTTTCAATATTTCCCGTGTTAAAACATCAGAAGAAAAAGCTATTTCTGACAACAAAAGTCTTACTTTGTGGATGTGTGAAGTAAATTTGAATAGGTAATATTTCAAGGTAGCAGTGCTACCAGTAAATACTGCCTGCTCCAAGTAACAACCCAAGTATCAAATCTTTGCGACACTCCATGTTTTATGTGATCCTGCACAGTCTTGAAAATTAAATATTGAGGGGACGGAGAACAGTGATCAGCAGGCTATCAATACAACCGTAGCCAGAAAAAACATGGCGGACTCCTGCGAAAAGTAACCTGCGCTTTTATGCTGAGTTTATGAACTCCATTTATGCTGTGTTGCCAATACACAATTTCTAAGCAATCATTGGAAAAAGTAACACCGAGTTACTGAAATTGAACTCTTCTATACTTAAAGGAGGAACACATATGAAATTTCTTTCATAAGAACTGCCCAGTCACAAACCTACTGTTCCTCTTGCATGGCAGGGTACTGCACTTGCTTAGGTCTCACACATTTACTCTGCTTCCTCCCACACTGTTGTCCCCCTCACTAGCCTACTGATTTATTTTCCACTCTATACCTCAGTGTCTCCTTTCTCTGTACAATTAACTCCAGAAATTGTTACCTCTCTTCTATTCTGCCAAGCATATCTTATCTAATATTCCTAAAAAACCAAACATATTAAGTAAACAAAGGATATGTTACAGTAAAAGGTTTATCAAAGAAATGGGCAAAAGGGAATGAGAAGCATTTCTGTTCAACTGGGACAATAAAGACTGCAGATCCAATTTTCTACAAAATGACCTTAATCAAATGCTTGGGATTTCATAGCATAACTAAATTAGCAGTTCTCAGTAAAGCCCGTAAGGATGACATATCCAAGACATTTCAGTAACTGCCAAAATATGCAGTTAACTTCTAAAATATTTATTAAGCATTCGCATAACATCTGATATGGCTTTAATTTCAAATTTATTAAAAACACACACACACAATCATGTTATACAAGAACCAGACATACCCTGTAAGAACTATAAGAAATAACAGCTTACTATGGTTTCCAATGGAAAAGCAGAAAGTTTCCCATGGCTTGTTTTCTTTTAGGCAAGGAAGGAAAGTAACCTAATTCATCTAATGTAAAGAAACAATATCACCTTGGCTAAATACAAGCAAAGACAACTTCTGCCAATGTTGCTGTCTTACCAATAAATATTTGTCATCTTCGACTCACCCCACTTCCCTCCTAAATTAGTCACCATCTGCTTAATCTCAACTGAGATCTCCATATTTCCCCTACTGCAAAGATGAATGTTGGGTATAAACACAGCTCTTGGGAGGCAAGGGAATCTTTGCTGCAGGATAACAGGAAAAATGTCTCTACATGGTTACAATCATTTGCTTTTCACCACTTATTCAGAGTAAAGCAGCAAAAAAGTTCAGGTCATTTCCTGACTGGCACAGCAAGTTATAGCAAGATACACATTCTATTAATTTTTAATTGCATTGCTTGCAGACTGAAAGCCCAAAAGGGGAGCGTTCCTTTTTAAAGCATAAAGAAGGTCACTGAAACTGCTTACCTCACTCAGCTCTGCAGGGGAGTCATTTCCATATTTCATAGCAACTCCAGAATTCATGATTAGACTTCTCAGGGCTTGACGATTTCTGCAGATTTTAATGCTTCGAAGCTTTGTTCAACTGATTCAATACTTTCTTCTCCAAAATTTTTCCGTCTTACACATTTCGCTCTAGACAGCCATTTTTACTCCACATTGATAGTTTAAATTAACGATGCAAGATCTTCTAAAAGAGCCAAACTGGTTTTGACTTTAATGACAATCCATTGCTGCGAGAGACTTGTTAATACTGTGAAGTGTTCAGAGAATGCAGGGAAGGAACTGCTTGCCAGGATCCCAGGGCTGTCTTAGTCCGTCTGCAAGTCGTGCTTCATCTCTGCTGTCTGTTTTACGCTGCTCTTTTCCACAACTCTGTTTAAGGGCATCTCCCAATGCCGCTTAACGCACTCAGAAGAATTCGGTGAGCTTCATACAAGTTCACAGAGAAATTAAAAGGAGAGTGCTGCTACAGTCTTCCGTGTTTGGGGAGGGAGAAGGGAAAAGAGAAGAAAGCTCCCCTCCCCGAGACAAACCAATGCTGCACTTCACGCTAAGGTTTCTCCTGCCAGTGAGCCTGGAGTTTAAGTGGTTTATGATCAAACACAGCTGTCTTGCTGCTGGCTAAAGGGTGCATGGAAGGGGCGGTACTAAAAGGAGAGTGCAAGTGGGAGGGAGAGCGCTACAGAGAGTTCATTTTGGAATTACAGGCATCTTTCCAGCTTTCTGCATACTAATTACTATACACAAAACTATAAAGCTAAGTAACAGGAAATGCCACCTGGATAACAATAAATTGGATTCCTATTTCCCAAATCCCATGTGCAATTAAGTAAGGAAAGTTGGGGCGCTTTAGGGGGTGGGGGTTGTAATGATTTCAAAAGGTCACAGTAAGCCCAAAACCACCATTAGAAAGCTGCAGATTTTACGTAACACCCTGACATTTTACAGAGACTTCGGGGAGATGCTACTGGAAGAAGGGGAGAAAAAAGCATTTGCTTTCAACATTCAACTAATAATCTAGAAAAATCCTTAACAAGCTGGATTTGTGGACATGCTGCACCCATTGCAAGAACCAACAACCTCCTTTCCCCTTCCCTCCATCCCCTAAAATACAGTGACAGCCCCACATGCTTTGTGATGCTGGTTTATGACGTACTTTTGCAGTTCGAAGTAGGAAATACCATACTCTGCAGCTGAAATTTACTTGGTCATCTTAATGCAATGTATTATTAAAGTGTCAACTGAGATCAGAAAAAAAAGCATGAGAAACAGGCATAAATGCTATACAAGCTGTGGCACAATTCTTGCACCCTGGCTAAAACATTTACACGGGAAACAATACTCTCCAAGAGCAACATTTTGAAAATCATCTTGTGGTATTTTTTTATCCTCTGTTAATCACAGATTAATATCAGTATGCAGACATAGGGATAACTCATCCAAATGACAATACAGAAAGTGCATTAAGAACAAGAACCAAGATAAACACATATATATCTCTCTCTGATACTAAAAAGCAGCAGCACTTTCTGGGTCCCTGTCCTTCCTCTGTGTCCAGCATTAGGAACTGCAACTCTCCTCTGGCTCAGGGGGTACAGGGAACACCACAATCTCTTTACAAGACTTTTTACTTTCATCCTCCAGGTCTATTTCCCAGCCTTTCCTTTCTCTTTTCTGTATTTTTCCTATTCCCCACTTTGCTTTCTAGTAGTCCATACTTTTGCATTTCCCTTCCTCTTTTCATGCCCACCTTGCATTGCCTCCATTCTTCATTATTTTCCTCCTTGAGAGCATCATCCCTGTCTCACCTTTGCATTCAGTTCTGTCTCTACGTTTAGTGCTTCTCTGTATATTCCTCCTTACTCATCTGCTTTGTTCCCGTTTATCGCCCCTCAGATCCCGGCAACGGGCTGCACTGCTCTCTGCTGGCAGACGGCTGTTGTCTCAGCCACAGCCAGCAGCCCAGTGCCACGCTGGGCAACCTGTGCATTCCCCCTCCCTCCAGTGGGTAGGAAGCCAGGAAGATGCCCTCCTGCAGCCCTCCGGACGGCAGACTGCAGTATGGAACAGTATATCCACGGCAGTTTTGTACACTGATTTCCTGTGCATTAAAATGTGATTAACAGTGTTTTATACCCAGGAACAAAGGTACTGTATAATGACTTACCTCATTTCTCATACATGAGAAAAAAGAAAACTTCAGTTCAAAAATTCCTGCAGCTGACACAGTACATTTCAAAATGTTTTATCTTTTCCAAGTTAAGCTTTCACAAATGGGACGGTGACAAAGTTTGTGTATTTTGCATCACTACCCCTAGCAACTTTTATATTCCCTCTTATAAACCGCTTAGAATCTGCTCTGGTCTGATCTTTGTCCAGTTCCGTCACATGTATCACAAGGTCACCAAGACAGGGATGAGCCTCAGAATTACTTAAGAATAAAGTTCTAAGGTTTTCCTTTTCTAAAGGAAAGGCCATATTAATTATGACTTCAATATACTGCATTTCCCATACTATAACCCTATACTGCCAAATACTTCCCAGCTGACTATAAACAGGCATTCTGAAATTAAAAGTTTTTATTTGCTTTCCTCACTCACCATTGTTGTCCATTCCTGGCAGACTAGCCATCTGACAGACCAGAGCACATGGCACTACAGATGCATCCCAAGCATAATGGTGCTTGGAGGACACTTGAGAAACTGAACTAGATCCACGCCGTTCTGTACCTATATACTGCACAGGATTTTTTTCTGCCTCTTTCCTACTCCATACAGTAACATGGTGGAAAGAGACAGAGATACTGACTGAACAAAGTTTATTTAAAATTTAAAAATTAATAGTAACTCGTGCAAATTAATGAAACAGTTAAACCAAACTCTGATAAAAAGGTATTTTACTTTAACCCCAGCTGACTCCCATTGCAATCTCTGCATGCTTGCACTGAGTGGTACGGGATTACACATTTCTCAGTTGGAAAGCTGTTACTTTTAACTAACCCATAAGTATTGGCACTGCTTGTTTCAGTGTCCTTATAAACTTTGCAGGCATTTCTTTATCATGGAGGGCTAGCTAAGAATAAATGTAATCAATCTTCTAAAATAGTTACTATTATATCACATTTTTTAAATATTCAGCAGCATCAAGAACATATTCTGAATACCAGAAGATGTAGAACTTGTTCTTCTGTGAAATGTCATACTATCTAGCATCTCTCTGAGTCCATTTACTAACTGAATGAAAACATTACATTACAAAATTAAATTCCCAGATAGACCTGAACAATTGTCTCCAGGCAGTTCCACCGTTTTCAAATACATGTAAGTGACCTAATACAGTAGCAGGGTACTAAGAACTTTGTTGAAGCCGAAGTATATTTTCCCATTGGCTTGTGCCAAAGGCAGGCTGCAAAGAAGACAAAGGAAAATCTCAAGTATGCCAATTTTGCATTGCCAGGAAAAGAACAGAGCGCCCTGTGATCCAGCGAGAGAGAGAGGTGCCCGTCGGACTCAGTCCCTCTCTGTTTCTGTTTGGTGGCTGTTTGTTCTCTTTCTCCCTGACCCAGTTCCTTGCCTAGGATAGCGACGCTCCCTTGCCCTCAACCTTGTGCCCGTCTTCTTTTTTAGCCTCTACAGTCAGGGAGGGGGTTGGGACGGGAATGGGAAGATGAATCTCTTAACCTACAGATGTACATTTCTTAGCCCAAGAGGACATGGTCTCAGTGGATGCCTCAGTGTGTACTATGATACAAACAAGAAGGGGGAAACAAGAAGCTGGACGAACATGACTGTCACCGAGGCTTTCCGAAACAACATCCACCGAACGTGTTCTGTCAAGACAGAGCCACTGGCCTGGGCTTCCGCTCAATCTCAGTGCATTCTGATCAATTACGGCTTTCTGTACCTCTAAAGCACTCATGATCCATACTGCTTGTAGGTAAGTGCATTTGCACTGACAGATTCTTCCCAAGATAATTTCACAATTATCCAGTAACAACCATTAGTGTGGCCAGTTTGCTGATTGTTGATCCAATAATCCTATGGCCACTCTATTCCATTTGTGTGCTCTTATTAAACACTGACATGTATCCGAAATTCACTGAGGAGTCTACCTTTTGATTGTGTCTGAATAATCATTTAATAAGATTTACTCTGTCACCTGGAGTAAAAGATTCTTTTGGGACAAGATACAACTCTCTTGCCCTTGTCACCTTTACTTTTGAAACTGCCACAGAATATGGAAAAAATTAGCACTGTAGTTATTTCACAAGGCTTCTCCCTCATAATATGTCTCAGTAATTACAATACTCTGTTTCTTAACAGTTATTGGAACAGGTGTGACAATTGCCACATATGAATGTTCCTTCCTTGTTTTGACAGCTGCAGAGTAAAAACTACAGCATAAAAGCAATTATCTATTAAATATGTATGTATCACATATTCTTCAGCATAGCATGTACCACTTTCTCAGAAGCAGTTTCACTCCGCATACAACATGCACAATTAGCTAATCACAATTCCAGGATGTATGAAATAAGGCCTTCTTGGTTGGTTCTGTTTAATTAGCTCTGTAATTGAAATGCAACTAATTGAAGTCCACTGAGCATTTAGTTTGTGTTTGTTTGTTTCAATATCATCTCTACAGTCAGAGCAGCACCCTGCACAATCCCACACACAAATAAATTACACCTTCAAATATTGCAAATCTTCTACACGTAATTCAAGGACAACATGTTTTTGTTCTCACTCTGGCACAAAATACACAGGTGTAGTGCCAAAGTCTAAATTTCCATGGACAAAGTAGTAGCACTCAGAAGGTTAGCATGAAGGCTAAACTTGGAAGCAGAAATTCAATACAGTAGTTGGATAATGTTGCAGAAAATTCTTTATTCAATAGCACTAATGCACTATGATTTAAAAGGGAGAGGCTGAAAGGGATGGTAAGTTCTTCTTGATGCAAACTGTCCTCATTAATGCTAGTGAAGGTTATGCACCTAGGTTGAGAGAAAAAAATCCAACTCATTTGAAACAATTGCAAGTAACCTTATACTGAAGAATGAAGCACTCTCTCTGAAGAAAACACATGCAAACTTTTCTTCTTTCCTTCAATCACACCATCTCGATTAGTCTAAAACAGATAACATGTCTAGAATAATGTAATTTCCAAATAGCACTTCAATCAGCTGTTCTCACCTGTTCACCCTTCCTCAAATAATTAATCCACTTAAAAAGTCATGTCCTTGACCTGACCAGTCTCCCTGGGAGTTCACATTTGATCCCTTTTTCCATCCTCCAGTATTTCATGCCATGAAGCCACTCACCAACCTGTCAAACAGCCACTCTCATTTTCTGTCATTTCGTCCAAAGTCAACACATTCATTTTGATTCCCTCTTACCCCACAGAGGCTTAGCATCAGCTCAGGACAAGAGAAGGACCAGGGAGTCAACGTGTGCCTGTTATTTGCGTTAGAGACTTGTCTGTGAGGAGAACAGGGAGAGACGGTAGCAATTTCTATGCTCCTTTCATGTTGCAGACACCTAATTATCATCAGTGTTCATTTGCTCCTTGCTTAAAAACACAAACAATGCCATTCTGTAAACTACAATTCATGGCATGGTACTTCTGCTTAGCTTCCCTTCACTGTCCAGCATTCCCTCAGTTCAGTCATGCATTTCTCCAGTTATTAACCACAAGGTAAATTCACTCATTTCCAGTCCCTACAATCTTGGTAGTCATTCTGATTTAACTTATCTAGATACAGCCTGTGGTTTTGCATACTTATTTGCACTAAAAATATGACCACTCTTAGTAAAATGCCTGTGGATTAATCCTACCTTTAAGATGCCTACTCTTCTACTTCATCAGAACTTGTATTCCCTCATGTTTATCAGTTGTGAACTGAATCTCTTTCAAAAATTCCCACTTTCATAAGAAAGATCTGCCAGGACTCCCCTGCTAAGTCTCTGCTATTTTTCCCAGTCCCTGATAGTGAGGTTTCCTCATTTACATTCTCTCCTTACTTGTAAACTCTCTTAGTTTTCTATCTTGTCCTTCATACACTCTCATTTCCAGTTCCAGTCCCCACTCCACAGTCATGATCTTGTCTCTGCAAACATTCAGCAACCCAATTCATCAGCTGCCCACTTCTCTGTTACTCCTGAACTCTTCCAAGACATCTATGTGTGGTCAGCCTGTAATTATTTTCCCTAATTATAAGATTTCTCTCCACTCTGACTTCCATTACTACTGGCATATTGAACACACAACTCCCTGACCTGGATCAGTGACCATGTAAGTGCCCACAGTGACACGAAGAAGGGGGAGGGATCCTGGCCACTGGTTTACATCAGAGCTGTACTTGGACGCTTCACCCCCCACCTAGCCAAGCAGTCCATTTCGCCATCTGTGGTAAAGATCTCTTCTGAACGTTTAACAGATGAACTGATGGATTCTTTCTGACTACATGTATATATATATATATACACACATATATATACGTATTTGTGTATACGTAGTGTGTGACGCTTGTACATATACTACACATACTTGCACAAACAAGTATACACATATATATACACTCATATTACATACATGTGTGTACACACACTTATCTATACAAATGTACATATATATATATGTATTCGAAAGTTTGGATTCACTGAAATGCTCCATTTGAAACATTTTCAATCAGATGAATTCTGGCAAATGCAAGGCAGGTGTCCAACAGATCCCTACTTCAGGCTCTACAAGACTTTTTGGCTGGCATGAGCATTTAAATAACAAGAGAATCAACTTGACTGAGCACTTATGGGGTTTGGGGAGCTTTCATTTTGGCAGAAATTATAACAAAAATTACTTCAACAATGATGTGAGCTGAAATGATACATATAAACCCTCTGGTGAATCAACCCCCCTAGCTTTCAACCAGATCTATTTTACTATCAACAAATTTAAGATTATTGTAATTGAATTCCTACGGCCCTCATGTGAAGTTTATTTTATTTGCTATCTCCCTTGGATGCATAGTTTAGTGGCTGCTCAATAAGATCAGAAAGTTAGTCTACAGATCACTTCTCAACTCCCTAACTATTTACTATCCAGTAAATATGAGTATTTCTTTATTTTTCTAAAGGTCTGTGGTTTTTTTCTCTCCCTGGATAGCTAAATATAAAATCCAAGCTCTCTATTCTAACCACCTGTCTGGTCTATAAAATTCAGGTTTTTTGCCCTTCTAACTTCTTTGCCATGTATCTTTTCAATCTTTCCAGTGACTTTTTCCTATACATCTTCCCACATTTAAGCTTCTCATCATAATCTTCAAGACTGCCTTACCTCTGCCTCACTCATTTCTACTTCAGCCTTCATATCTGTCAGTTTCATTTTACATTGGGAGGGACAGCAAACAACCCTGCTTCAGCATTTATAGTATCTCTGACTTTCTTGTATGGTCTGCTTGGTTCTACAACCCAGGACCTATTTACACTTTTCTCAAGCCACTTACACGTACTTCAGGTTTATGAAACACGATTACAAAGCTAAAACCTTCTTTACTTTCAGGCCTCATCTGGATAGTCCCTTACTTCATTAAGTTTAGAAATTACTTGCTAAATATTTCTAGTGTTTACTCTCAGATAAGAGTCTATCAACCAACTAAACCAAAGCAAATAAACAAAACCATGTCTTAAAAAAAAAAAAAAGTCTTGTTTGTTCTGTCTTCACAATTTAGAAGCCTGGCACAAGACATTTCATCATTACAAATAAACAGCTGGGACCCCTGTAGGTGCTACAGAAACAAAGACTTTTCCCTCCTTTTCTATAATGCATACCAGACGATCAATATTCATGTAAAAATTAGATTCAACCAATAATATGCACTTAAAATCTCTTTAAAAATTCATAGGGTAGAAAGATTAAATGTCTTTTTCTCCAGTCCCTAAAATTATAGCTTCAAGTAGGTAAAGTAATAGAAAACTCAGTGTAGGAAACAGAGATGGCTATTCAGCTTAAAGGCAGAAACCTCACTTGGGTACATCAGTGGGGTTCTTATTTCAGTATGAACCCTTCACAGAACAGACACTGCCCTTCCTGAAACTCAAAATTTACTCTGATTGCTTCCTACCATGATCAAAAGTGGAGTTTACCAATACACTGCAACATAGCTATTATCATAATCTTTCTCCCAGCTGAGAAGTGATAATGTGGTTTTCTAGCCCAAAATGAAGCAAACATGCTGAAACAGTTCTTCACAAAAAGTAGAAACAGTAAGCACAAGAGAGCGTCTGTGCAGAAGTACTCACCTCCCATTTTCTCTGCAGTGGCACCAAAATAGTCCCCCAAAACCGCTTTGCTGACAACGACATATTCATTTTTAAAAACCCCAGAACATAAAGAGAAGCAGGGAGTTTGAACAGTGGCAGCATCCTGCGCTGCCTCAGGTCAGTGTCCCAGACCTGACAGTGACAGAGAAACAATTCCAGGGAGCAGGAGCATCTTGACGAATTTAACCATGGCACTGACAGGCTCCTATGAAACCCCTGCCTTGTCTCGCTTGGTTGGCAGGATGACGGTTGATTACCCCATTATAACTGAACTAGCACTGAACTGCAAAAGGACTCAGAGTCCATTTTCGACTGTGGACTGTGGTTAAGATTTTCACTTCATTATCAAAATTCCTGTGTATCGTGTAACCAAAACATAAGGGTTTAGTATGTGTGTAGAAGGGGAGGGGGAATAAGTCTTCTCATCTTTTTAATAAATGAGGATTCACAGAAGCTCAGCATTGCCAACTGCAACTATGTCAGGTGAACAGTTCACACTCAGAGAACAGACAGAAAAGCTAGAAAGGCAGAAGACCCTGTGACAAGAGCTACGTGGTAATCTTTCTGGCACACCAGAATCCAGGAGGTTAATACTGCTTCAACAGACTAATCCTGGGCCTCAGGCTCAGCTTACCACTGCCAAGCGAGGCAATAATATTAATACCATATTCATTATAGCTGTGTGCAGTGGTGCTGGCCCAACGTACCAGGTGAATTGCCCTTCATTTCAGACAACTGGAAAAAGAAAGTTTGGAAAAGTAAAAATATCTGAACACCTGCACTGGAGCCAGAGCTCCCTTGCCTACAGCAAACAAAATCGGATGCGTAAAGACAATTTCTAAGCAATGAGGGGGGGGAAGATACAAAGTCCTTGCAACTAAGTTAAATTAGAAGTTTTGAAACTTCGTCCGTAGACCTTCCAAACATCTACTTACACACATTTGTTAAGACCCCCTTTTCTATAGCACCTGATTGCCACACACCAGTTCCCGTCATCCAGTTACAACTACAGCGCTGGGTCAAAACCCATCGTTCTGTGCACTTCACCTTTGTTATATGCTTGTAAGAGATATTGTTCAACTGTCACATAAAAGATCCAATTAAAAGCCTCAGTCAAAAGGATCTGTTAAAAGGCTGCCTGAACAAATGTGCCCTGTGCTGACACCCATCCCATTGTGCTGTATTGTCTGCAGATGAAAATAGTGACAGAATTCCTAAAAAAAAAAAAAAAAAAAAAAAAACCTCAGCATATATGCTAATGAAAGGAATTTTCACAAGAGTTTATAACTTGCCTTTTGCTCACCTCTGTCTGTTACGATCCATTAAGTTCAAAAGACAGAAAAATGACATTTCATATAAAATAGAGGAGTCCTGGCTCACCTAATCCATAATGTCCATTTTAATTTATAAGAGAAAAATGAATAACTGAGTACTGTTAGAGGGCTATGGAAGCCAGGACTGTATAAACACAATGCATAATCATATTACACCTGATGCCTGCTTCAGACAAACAAACTCCATTACAATGCTGGCTTGAAATCAAAGACAAACAGCAAACAGCTTCCCACATCCCTAAACATAAAAGTCTGTCAGAAAAAACTGCCTTTGTGCCTGCTTTCTGACAAGCCAAGCCTCCTGAATCTATATTCCAATAATCAGTTCTTGCTTTAATGGAATTCTTGGATTCTATTTTTAGCCTGGCAGAAAGGAAACGATGCCTAGTTTGGAAGCGAAGGCACAAAAGGCAAGGTTTTCTTGGGCACAAATCTTTTATTGTTTTATTTATTATAGACAGTAAAGTCTACTGTCCACGCCTTCTTCAACTTCAGGCCTTCCTACCTACTAGGGTTCCAGCTAAAGGAATCATCAGGCTACACTTTTACAGTAATAGCTTTTATTAGCAAGAAAAAGAAATTGTAATACAAGTTGCATGTAGGACATGGAAAACAAATGGCTGCAAGGGGAGGAAAGGAAGAGAGTCAGCTCCTGTGGTTTACTGTAATAGTATGCACTTGTTCCTGAATACAGAACAGACTCCCCAACAAAATAACTTAGGAAAAATCAACCCGTGCACAGGTAACTGAATTCTGACATATCCTACAAAGTGGCAATAGCACTGAATAAATTCCTTGAAAAACACAAAATCTAAGTGTTTCTTATCCACACTAGCCTCATGCAGAGGGACTAGAAAGGCATTACTCTCTTCCATCCAAAAAGATGTGCCTTGAGAGCATGGGATACCTGATGCTTTGGAGCCAAATTTCTCTGTCTATAAGGGAAGGCGTGGGGAAGCTGAAGGAGCAGAGCTTCCCAAACCAGGGAACAAACAAGCTTAATTTAAAAACAGGGAAGATTTGGAGAGAGGGGGGAGAAGACAAAGGGGCAGACTTTGCAAGAAAAGGACATACCAATATCACTGAGTTATAAAGCCATAAAAACTTTAGAAATTAAATGAGACACTTTACAGTAGGTTCTCATTAACAGGGACACGAAACAAAAGTACCCTACAAACCAACCATGGAATTACCTTTCACAGTACAGTTCTGTCTTCAGAATTCCTTGATACGTTCCCTTAAAAGATCAATTCTCAAAAGAAATACCTGTGTGATTTCAATAAAACTCACATTTAATTTACAGCTGATGGCTACAAAATTAAAGAATAGAGAAAGTGGTTCATATTTAGGGTAGCTTAAGAGTATACCTAGATTGCCACAAATCTCTATGAAGCCCTTTTTTCCCCATCCCCTACAAAAGTATTTTTGCTTTCTTTGGCAATCAGACAGTTCTTCCTGTTTTTAAGGAGTCAATTTTAAGATCTACATTTACTAGCTTAGTTAAAATGAGCCAAACACATAGCTTAGAAAAATTACAGTACACATATGAGGTTTACAGCTTCTTGGTGTAAGTGCCATGGGATTTTTAAGCGATATAATTTTTACTCTCTCAACACACTAACATTACAGTGACTTGTGCCAAATAAAAACTTATGCATATAAGATGGACAAGCAGACATCTGTTATCCGCAGATAATCAGATCATATCAGTCTTTGTAAGGAAAGACTGTTGGTTATATAGATACATCCCCTGCTAGTCACACAGCAAAGGACACTAGGAATATCAGCTGGCTATCTTACATCCAAACTGGGAGGTAAGGTAGGAAGTAACAGAATAATTGATGTATTGTCAAAGGGTCTGAAGTGCTGGAGAAAGGCCCAGACAAAGAGATTAAATTCAGCATTTTGAATTTCATCACAGAATGTCATATGTGAATATAGGCAAATACCAAGCATCTCTATAATATTCTTGTGTTAAAGTACTAAGCACATTTTATAACATTAAGGCCTTGCAAGAAATCATTATATGCTCAGTAACATGACAGTAGCACAGAATTTACATGCGGATCACTTAATTTACATTTACATGCATCTCAGAGCACACAAATGGTTATTGTGAGTCAGGATGAAACAGCCCATTAATGCTGTTTCAAGCAGTTATCCAGAACCAGCTGCACTACAGTCTGACATAAATGTAAACCCAATGATAAAATTAAGTGTGCTCTTTTATACCCAAAAGCTATTCATATAAATAGGCCACAGCAAGTTAGGTTTGCGTGATTATGGAGCAGATCATCTAGGTAGGAAAGGAAAAGCCACCTGTCCCTGAAAAATGTAATAGTGACTTTTGGAATTTTATCACTCAGTATAAACTATGTCAACTAAAAAGAATAGCTTTCTCAAAACAATGGTTCTGTCTGTCATAACTTGCAGATCAATGCTCTTAAGGAGGAAAAATTAGCAATGCAAACATTCACTGAGTCTGACTAACAAAGAGGTATCACAGTAAGAATATCTGTTTTCAGAGAACATGACACTTCCTAAGACAAAGACATTAAATTCTCATCTGCTAGTGATCATGCTGAGAAACTAATGCTAATACAACTACATATTGCTTTGCTATGAATATTTTCAGTATGCCTTCGTATTTTATAAACTTTTGGTTTGTGTACCCAACAGAGATGATATCTGCATTTGGCACAGAAAGACCACAGTCAGAACTAAATTCGGTTTAGTCACCTTAATTCTGCCGGACAGAAATCATACCTTGTCACACAGACACACAATCAAAACAGTCTATTCCCAAGCTCAACAAAGTTTTTACTGCCTCCAAATGAGGTACACACACGTGCAAATCAGACAGAAACAGCTGAGGAAGAGCATATACCAGAGCAGTTACAAGAAGATGCATTAAGAATCTTGTTGCATTAGCTTTCTGTTTTGTTCTTGATAGAGACATTCCAAAACCAGCTCCCCTTAAGATGAGAAGTAAGTGCAGATTTGGCAGGTGGAGCAATCTGCGCCAATGCCCTCCTACCTAGACACATCCATCTTGCATTGACAGCCCTGCACAAGATAAAGCAGGATTATGCCTGCTTAGTCATTGGCAACAAGAAGATGCTGTAGGAAGCAATGCTGGCAACTCTGTAAATATGCCCTTCTCTCTAAGTTAGTAAGAACAACCACATCTGTGGCACTTGCATGGCTGCTTTGAGGAGGAAATAGCAACACGGGCTTCTGTGGTCATGAAGTGGTCACGTGGTCATGAAGAAATCCTACCACACTCTATTCTCAAAAATACAGCTGTACTCTTCCCCTCTGCAAGTCAACCATATCCTCATCAAATCTTTCTAAATGTTTTCAACCAAAAGAGCTCTGGCAGGGGAGGTGCAGTCAAGGAGCTTTCAATATAGCTGGAGTGTCTTTGGAAGGAAAAATCAGAGATTAAAGGATCCTGGATCACACCAGTCCCGGGACTGGATAGTTAAAAAAACCCCATATATCAACGTATTTGGGGTCACATTTTAAAAACGCAAGATCTTTGTGCAGAGTCTTTCTCAGCAAACCAGCGTTATTTACAGCTAGAAGAGCAGAGATATGAGACCATATCATCATGGCAAATGAAACAATCCCAACTGGTTTTACTTATGTCAATGTAGCTACTTGTGACAACAAATACATTCCTCTTAAACCAACACTGAATTAAGGCAACATAAACTAACAGTAAGCACACAGACATGTATTAGCATTTATATGCACACATTCTACTAAAAAAAAAAAAATCAAGTTAATCTAGTCTATTTTAATCATGTGCAAGGAGAATATGAAAAGGGAATGAAACATCTCCAAATTTTATTGCTTCAGCTTATTAAACTTCACTGGAATTCTAATGTGAAATATGTCTATCATATTGAGATGCTACCCCGTGCGATATTTTCAGAGAACAGCAATACTTAGCTCCTACAACAGAGTGCTATCCCTCCCGATAGCACCGCAGGGAATACATCAAGATCGCATGGCCGCCTGGGAAGTGGACAGAAGTGACACCACACAAATCAGCTATTTCACTACAGTTATATGCCTCTCCACATTAGTGATCCTTGTCCAACTTTAAAGATTCATGTACGAATAAAAAACAACTCCCAAACATGCACACGCCCAAAGAAATCCTTTGAAATGCTTGAATTCTTTTCTATTCATGAAGCATATTTAAATAATTTACATCCCAGTGCAATACAAACCAAGCTCATAACTGATTACATTTGGAACACATACAGGGGATACCATCAGAGTTATTTTCTGCAGTATTTAACCTCCTGGCACGAACAGGTACATCATCAGTAAGTGGTGACAGGTCACATTAAAGGTTAATACGTTAGTCACAAATATTGGTACCAAGGTGAAGAGCTATAAAGAGAAACGTGTTCTTACTATTTAGGTGTAAAAATGTGAACCTGAAAAATGCTGAAAGAGTTACGCACCCTAGAAAGACTACAGAATAAATTATTCAGGTAAAACAAAAGCTGAATCACATGTCTTAATAAACCAAAACATAGCAAAATGACGTGAAGTGAACAGATAAAAACATATGCAATGAGTATGAATAGTTAAATTTCAAACAGCACTTTTTTAAAAATTGCATCGCTCCTGTGAAGGAACAGGAATAATGCTTCAGAGCAGGTATTATGTTTTTATAAAGCTCTGTAGAGCTGTACATTCACAGGATTTAAAAAATGCATTAAAAAAATCACTTTATAGAAACTAAGCAAAGTGACAGTGGACTGATGTTTGTTTAGCTTTTGCAAATGGAAAACTTAATTGTTAAGGGCAGTGTGGAGACCCTCTGTATTGACTGAGGAGTATAATCCATGCTGTAGAAGTACATAATCACCACAGGGATGTCTTTAGCTTGACTGTTTAAAATCAAAAGAAGGCTGTCAGAAAGAAAAACAGGAAATTAAGTAACAAGAACTGACACTCCAATAGGGAAAAGTACTTCAAGGTGCTGAGACAAAAACAATCACATGACTTCTAACCAAAAAGCACCTAACTGATTTATGTTCACCCACACAACAGTTACTTTGTTAGACTCCGAGTATAAAGTCTAAACATCTACAAAGGAATATAAAAAACACTGCTTTCAGGAGTGTGCCCATATGGCCTGTGTAGATGCTTTTGGGAGAAGCTGCCAGGAACTTGTCACCCAGGAGCAGGATGACACAGAAAGGCTCTGCTCTGCTTTTTCATAAGCGTTCAGAAGAAGATAACCCTCTCTGGTTACCTTTAGGAGCATTTAGAGTTCCAGAGAGAAATGTCCACACAAAGTCTGTTTTTAAATCTTTGTCCTTCTATTACACGGCTTTACAAAAAGAAATACAATCAACTCTCAAAGGGAAGAAATGCAGTTATTAAACCTCCTTTGGTTTTTCTGAAGCAATCCTGGTTACAGCACAAAGGACTCTGCCCAGCTACTTGTGTACAACTGGAAAAGTTCCCTGGATTCAACCCATAAAAATGGGAAACCTCAGATCTGTCCTTTCTGAGAATGAATGCAAGGGAGCAGCTTGGCTTGTCATTGTGGCAAATGCAGTTAGTTAAAACAATCTGAGAAAGAGACAGAGAAGGAAGTAGCTATATTAAATCACAGATCTAAGAAGGCTCTGTTTATCCCTTTAAAGAGTCTAAATTTAGACTGCAGTAAGCATGCCCCTCAGTACTAAAATTGTATAAAGGGAATAAATGTAAATAGTGAAAAACAAAGTAAACCATTCTCTCAATTTTCTCCCATTCCTTTCTCTCTCCATTTTAATAAAGCCAAAGCAAAAATTTACATATGACCCATGACACCAACGCACAGCAGGAGTCAAATGGAGATGTTATTGTATTCATCTACATATAAATGAGAGACTGCTGATTCTACTATGGTTTGAAAGAACATAGAAAGACTATTTAAAAGCAGAAGTATAACTGATGCTTATTAAAACAAAGATCAGGTATCTTTCATGACAGTAAGCATAGAAGGAATTTAGAGATGGGAATAAAAAGAACACCATAATACCTGGGGATCTTTATGTCTTATGAGCCTTCAGCATTTTTATTTTTAAGATTTCTACATGTCATAGCAATGCAGTAGTCTTCACACTGTGCATTCTTGAATAACACTTTGTATTTGCAAATGTACAAAAGGTTACCAATGTCCATCATTTCTGAACCATCATCAGCCAGGAATGTAGACAGAGGACGTGTTAGTACATACCCACCTTGAAACGTGAATGAACTCCAGATCCAAAAAGGACACGGCAACTTACAATTCCTAATCCAAAAACAAAAGTATGCAAGCCACTCTTTTTGCACAGCTATATTGGTCTTAAGCAGCTCTACTCAAACTTCTGTTAAAGTGCATTCTGCATCCTTTAAAATAATCACGTGAAACAGCCCACATCTTTCCAAAATGGTAATTTTTAAGCAAGTCAATCAAGGCTTTGCAACATGTATAACTGAACAGGAAATTGTATGTTGATTCACTCACTATCTTCATTAGACCTAGACTGGCACCTTTTTAATGGATTATTGAGAGAGCAGTTTTCAGTGTGGGGAAGTACTTGTTTTACCAGTACAGTTTAATATGAGTTTGGCAGTGTTTCCATACAAGAGCACAGGACAGAATGGAGCTCAGGAAACATTCAAAAAACCAGTGCCTCACACTTTTCAAACCAGTTCAATATCCACCTATTAGTAGTTACATTTAGATGATGTTTCTTGCCTTGCTGATGATATTACTCAAGGCAGGGTCAGATGTCTTACTGGAGAAACATAACATCTACTGTTTCTCTTCTATCTCCAAAGTCTACTATTCTGTTAAAGGAGATATTAGATTGCATGGACATGATTGTTCTTTTACAAATCTGCATGTTCTCTCTTACTTAAAATTGCTCACATTTCCTACAAAAAATTGCTCACATTTCCAGTAGTTCACAAACTACTGGAATGTATAAATAAAGCTGCTAACTGGCCTATAATTTCCCGGGTCCTCCATCTTACCCTCTTTATAATACTTGTGTGCCTGCTCATTTTCTGCTCTTTCCAGTTTCCATATGCTTCTGTCCAGTTTTGAAGATCAAAGAGTTTATGATTTATCGCAGTTGATCCCTTCCTATCCTTCCTAGGGAAAATAAGGACACAGTTCCTTTAAGGAACTGTCAACTTCCTTGAACTCTTTTTCTCCCTTAGGTAAGTTTTAATACCTGCATATTTTTACTCTGCATATGGAAACTTTAGGTCCTATATCAGCTCATGTTCAGGAACTTAAATAAAACTTAGAAGGCTTTTGAAAACTTTAGAATATTTTTCATCATGTTCTTTTAAAATAACAGTTTAAAGAAGTTGATTTTCCTCTGTTGCCAGCAATCAATTCCATTAGACATTAAGTCTTGAGAAGGATGTTGGGCAAGATGACTTCCTGAGGTTCTCTTACAGTTTGAATTATCCTATGATACTATGAACTAGGAGTCTATTTCATCGAAGTCAAGCATGCCAAGAAACAGTCATTTTCAAAATGAGAAACTTTTCGCTTTCATTTTAGCATCTTTTACTTCCCCACTCAAACTCCTGTGCAACATAAATCAGAAACATGCTACAAAATGGGTGATCTTTTATAACACGCCTGGCTTAAAATTAAAACACAAACTTGATCCCAATACTGTCATGGGGAAGCAAAAAATAATGCCCTATTCCTTCACCAGTTACGTGGTTTTTTACAACGGAGAATAGTTCTTGCCTATAGAAATAAAAAAGCACAGTGCTAGCACACCATGGATTTAAAACAATTATCAAACAATTTAGTGGGCAGTAATGGAATAACATGGGAAGAATTTTTCTGCACAACACTGCTGAACAATCTGACACCATACTTCAAAAAATTAATTGGTAGGAAGTTTTCAGACACGACTCTTCTTCTGTTAAATTGTATAAATTAAGCACTTCAGTTTGACTCCTCACAGGCTCCTACCCTTTTTGATGAAACTCAGTTATACAAGCCTTGGAAATACTATACAGCTACCACCTGCTAAAATCACATTGGTTGTCTGGTAAGTGACAAGCAACAGCAGCGTGGCATTGTTTCCCTGAAGGCTCAAAGGCTCTAAGGCTGGAATTAATATGCTTCTTTGGAAAAAAACAGGAAAAAATTTCTACAAAACTTAAAAGCAGAGGCAAAATGTACTTACAGTGTTGGCAAGTTCTAAGTAGCTTCCTCCAAGAGAGTTGCTAAAATTTGAGGCCTGAGCTAGAAGTCTTTGCAGAGCAGCCTGTTGAGTCACATTGCTTCCACCATACTCCAACACCTTTTGTAGTGCAAAATGACTCTGGAGGTCTGGACTCTGAAGGTCTCTTGCTCCTGAATCATACTCCCAGCTTTCTCTGGCTCCTGATAAGGCACCTAAAATGCAGAAATGGAAAAACATTCTAGTATGGACTGTGTATAAAGAACACGTAGAGTCGTAGATTAGCTAAAGTTGGAAGGGACCCGTAAGGACCATCAAGTCCAACACCCTGCTTCTCACAGGACTGCATAAAACTGAACCATATGACTAAGCGCATCGTCCAGATGCTCCTTGAACTCTGACAGCCTTGGTGCCGTGACCACTTCCCTGGGGAGCCTGTTCCACTGACCAACCACCCTCTCAGTGAGGAACCTTTTCCTAATGTCCAGTCTGAACTTCCCCTGACTCAGCTTCATTCCATTTCCTCATGTCCTATCGCTGGTCACCAGAGAGAGCAGATCAGCACCTCCCCCTCCGCTGCCCCCCTTGAGGAAGATGCAAACTGCAACGAGGTCACCCTCAGCCTTCTCTTCTCCAGGCTGAACAAGCCAAGTGACCTCAGCCGCTCATCCTAAGTCTGGCCCTCGAGACTTTCACCATCTTGATCACCCTCCTCTGGGCACACTCCCATGGTTTGATGTCCTTCTTATATTGAGGTGCCCAAACCTGCACGTAGTACTCGAGGTGGGGCCACACCAGTGCAGTGTAGAGTGGGACAATCGCCTCCCTTGACCGGCTGGCTATGCTGTGCTTGATGCACCCCAGGACATGGTTGGCCCTTTTGGCTGCCAGGGCACACTGCTGACACATGAATAAGCCTGCTTGTCTTTCCAGAAAGAAAAAAACCAAACAGCTCCACCACCATTACTCCCCATCTTGCACATGCTGACTATGCCAGAAAAAAAAAGAAGGAATAACATTTTGAATGCACAGATCATTTACTAAATTATAAGATCCAGAAGGAAAAATAAAAGCATTTGCCTACTTTATTTAGTATAGAGTAAAAACAGTGTAATTTACAATAGCTAAGGACCACTGAATGAGTGACAGTTACTATGTCAGATTGAAAAGAAGCACTGATCAAAGAACAAAAGAGGAAAACCATAATTCACCTCTTTTTGTTTACTGAATACCAACACAGTAAGTTAATCTTTTAGCTGTATAGTTCATCACTTTCTATGTTAGCACTGCCTTTCTTATTATTTCAGGATTGCTTGTTTCAGTTCAAGTTTCAGAGACACATCAATCACAAGGTATTTCATTACAAATCAATGCAAGAATATGATCATGTGGCTAGTGACAAACAATGAATGCTTCAGAGAAAGTTTCTGTATCATGAAGCTGTAGGGTTGCTGTTTCTCCATGTACAACCCTTCCAATACCCTACAGGCAGAGACGTGCTTAAACCCTAAAACAATTTTAACAAAATTTTCTTATTTTATCAGTAACTGTTTTATCCCTGGGTGCTTCTGCTTCCCATGCAACTGTCCCACTCCTTTTAATATCTTGTTATGTTTTAGGCGCAATAATTTCCTAGGCAAAAAGGCAAAACATTCCAAAGTAGACACTAGATTATTTAATAACCCTGGGCAGCACTGTAAAATTTCATATGTAGCATAGTGAAGATTAAAAACAATTAAGTGACTTGTCCAAGCACACATTCTAAGTTAACAGAAAAGTCAGAACAGAATCCAGAGCTACAGACTAGAGCAAAACTCGAAATCCACCATGCAATCATCAAACCACAAGTAATTGTCTGTAATGCCATCCTATTAGTTTGAAAGCTTTTCCTTTTTATGAGCTAGTTCTCTCTCAAATATTCATTAGCATTCTAAGTGAACGTTTACTAATCAGTGGTCATTACTTATTCAGTGCAATGCCAGGGACAAACAATAAACTATATAATGAACTATTAGCAGAACGCCTCCCCCTTGCCAAGAAAGTTGAAGCTGCAAAAGTGCAAATAGAAAACCATCCAGAAGGGAAGCAAGACAGCAACTAATCTGTAGCTTTAGGTCAACACCCTGACACCCTGTAAAGCTGTTATGCATGACAAACTGACTTAGGAAACCCAGGGGTGGTCTCCCTGCTTTACTGTAATGAGAATATGCTAGTCTTTAAACACGTTAAGTAGAAAATAACACAAAACCAAAAATAATTACATTTTATACTAATATAACTACCATGATTCATTACCACAGGTACAGGTAACAATTAAAGATTAATTCAATTACTTTCACACCAAGAGCACGCACCACTGTACTTAATCTAGCTACATGCTGCAAGCGCTCCATCAGACCTGAACTAAGATACTGCTACCAGCAGCATTTTACACTGTGTGTAGTGTACCATGACTTGTGACTATGCACAATGTCAGGTCCCTGTGCCCTCTTGTGGCTACAGTATACCGTACAGCAAAAAAAGCAGCAGCTCCCACAGCTGAAGCAGCAGAAATGTCTCCGGGGGCTGAGGGAGGCAGGGGATGAGTTCTGCCATCTCCCAGGCTTGACAAGAACACGGGAAACAACTCTATCTGCACAAGCATAGCCACAGAATTAAGAGAGCTGGTTATATCACATAGATACTCCTATTTTTACAGAGCTAAATACGGCACATATTTCAACAAAGTATGTGCACTAAATTTCTGTTACTCAAATGACATTGTTCTCCAAAAGAGCTTTCACATTCATTCAATTAACAACAGTAGCTTTGTTGATGACCAAAGTGGCCTTCACAGATTGCACCATCTGCTACCAGATTGGAAGCACTTACAACACTCAGCTGGCTCACAAGTCACCTGTCAGTCAGAGGTGGATCAGGCACTGCAGGGAAGATTGGGGTTTTTATGACTGTATTGTGACCGTATTTTTAACCCAAGTTTTCTTAAAAGTTCAGCTTTGTACTCCTAATTTAAAAGATACATACTAAACATGCACGGAGAGATGACTGTTACAAAGGAAGACATTTCCAGCATTTTATTTTTGGCTTAACCCTAATCTCTAAATTTGCCCACTATTTTCCCAGCAGATTCTAAAACTCTGGCTGTTAAGATGCTGTCCTCCTGCGTCACGCACCTTTCAAGTCTCAGCTCTGCAGGGAAATTCTGGAGCTGTCAAAACTGAGACTTCAGTTGCAACTGAAAATTCAGTCACGAATTAACATACAACTCTTGCATGTTGCTGTAATTAACATACAACTCTTGCTATTACAGCAGTAATCAGAAAGAAGGGATCATTTGGTATGGTGGCACACCAAAAGCTGATAGCTGACCTGATAACTAGGAATCTATACTTCCTAAATCTGTGTTTAAGAATTAGTCTTTACAGAACTACACACATCCCATAGTAGTTTTCCCTGCTGCTCTACACGTACAATCATATAAAACATGAAATTTATGTATTAAATTAAAAAAAATTATCATGAAAATTCTCAGGTAATAAGCATGCCAGAAAATTTATGTTATTACAACTACTAAGCAGAAAAAGAAAACAAATTAGTTGCACAATATTTGTATCAGCCAAGTAATAGAAAAGCACATAATTGTTTTCAAATTATATAAGTAACGTTTCAATTTCAGAATAAGACAGTTAAATCAGTCCTTTTTGGACTGAATGGATACATCAGACTTCTCTAAAAGTGCAGTATAAAAGCTTCTGATTCCACACAAGCTTCTACACAAGTATTCTTTTAGTTGCCTACCTAGTACCAGTAGCACTTGCCTGACCTGACCTGTAATTAATTCTGGGTGAAATTCATGTTATAGCAAACATTCAGTACCTAACAGGAACTTTTTGTTTCTAGCCGTTTGTATAGTAGATGAGTAGAGCATCTGAGTGCATCTGGATCCATTAGCAGCAGTCAGGTCAACCACAGCAAGGCAACCTAAATCTTGTCTGAAACATTTATTTAAAGATTTTGCCTTTTGCAGGTTTTCCAGTTCATTTAGTTAGCCCCAGCTTTTAATTATTTCCTTACAATTTACAATTATTTAAACTTTGACATATGATATCACATTTAAGAAAAACAAAGGACAGTTTAGTTTGATGACACATACACATACAAGATTCCATAATCACAGATAAAACTTCAGTTGGTGACTTGTACCAAAGCTGTTTAAAGTAACTTTAATCAATTCCCTTGACAAATACACTAAGATAGGATACCTTGCCCATCTGCACTGAGACTTCTTGCTAGCTTAATCTTCGTTTATCACCCGCGAAGCTCTCACTAACAGCACAGAGGTCTGTTTTCTGGTACTGGTGTTATCCCATCATGCTGATCCAAAAGAAAAAGGCATTTCATCTTCTCTACTAACTTCTCTGCCTAGAAGCTTTGTACTCTGCAACAGAGAAGCAAGTGCCTACCATAACTGCGAGTCTACCCATACAGCCAGGCTTTTTGCTTTGGTAAAGGTTAATTTTATCAGGCTATGCTGATGGACCAAGCATTATGTGATTTCGTCTTTGCTCACAGAGCATGAAAGATAACCCACTAAGATGGTAGGGCACTGAAGGTGTATTAGCTGCTGAAAGGATCTGGGATATCAGGAAAAGTGAGGTACTGTAAGATTAGCCCTGCATCCCCTTCTCAAATGAGTCTGGCACATGAATGGCAAACACGAAGACAGCTGACAACGTAAGACAACACTATGCGCACAACCAGCCTCTGGGTCAGACAGCTGCACTGCACTCAATGAGGAGGGTCTTAACAGCAGAGATCCAAAGTCTGATAACTGTTTTTCATGAGGTTTCAGTGACATTTAGTTACTTAAACTTATCTGAGGAACTCTGACATTTAACACAGAATATAACTTACATGTGCACTGGGCACAGCTCGCAGCTTCTGGGAGAAATTTCATTCTCGAATATGATGATTTTACTGCTGAGTGGGCAGAGAGTTAAGTCCTCTCAGTTCAGTGTTAGCCTCTGGTCTCAAAACCTATTTCAATCAGCCATGATTTTGTAATCGGAAGTTGCATAATTATTTTAAAACATTTTCTTCATGCCTTACTACATGTATATAGCAATTCCTGCAGATATGATCCATCCGATTCTGTCATCTTATTTCACACACACTGGATCACTCAATAGGCACAAACAGGTTATAGATCTAGGCAATCAGTGACTGCAGTTTTTTAAGGTGTGCCAGACAGTTCCTCTCTTTTCCGTTTCCATTTTGTTCAGCAGTCAAAATTCAGATTCTGACTGACCGAAGACAGAATCCTTCTGTATTCCAAAAGCATTATCTTACTAGAAGAATGGCTATTTTTCAGCTTTTTTTTCCGCTAATCTTTCATTCAACAGTTAAAATGTGAAAACCTATCAAAAAGAGTGGGAATTTTGAGCACTTATTCTATTATTCAATGAAGGCAACAGGGAGATTTGTGAAGAGCACCAGTCATTTCAAAGCTCCCTACTGACTTCCGTAATAATGCTTTTGGTGTTAAGAGCACCATTGAATGAAGGGAAAAACATACAAAATTAACAAAGAATGGTCAGTTTGCACTTAGTAGTCAGCTGAATAAGATGTCAAGAAGCAGGCCTAGCTATAAAAAATGGGGGGTAGGGCAGGAAACCAAGAGGAACGGAGAATAAGTCTTTGGACATTCAGGTATTCAACTCCCATGAGCTGATGCAAAAATTACAAGGGCCAAACGGACTTTAAAGAAAAATTAGAAGTTGAAGAGAGCTCCGACTGCTAAAGCAACATATTAAGTACAGTAAATCAAAACAACAGAAAAGAAGTTATGCTCCAAAGAGGGATCAACTTTATACTAAGCCAACCTGACTAGAGAATTGAAAATTATAAAGTCATATTTGGAGCTTACTGAAACTATTTCCATTGTTTTGTACATAATATCATGTGTCTCTGTAACATTAATGTTCTCCATAAGACATTAGAAAACAAGTGTTTTCTCTCACATCCTGCTGTCTGTGATATTTTTCCCAGAAGAGTTATAGGAAACTAATAAGGAAGTGGGGATAGCTTTTTTGTTTACAAAAACCTTCTGGTAGAACTGTTTATGTCTGGAATGGAACCTACTTAAAACCTACTTAAAACCACAAGATAACCACAGAAGGCTCTATGCAAGTCAGTAAATTACTCCCATACAGGATTCAAAGACCAAAGGCTCCATCTTCACTGTCCATGGTTACCCATGGTACATGTCCGAAGCCTGTCAGCTAGAGTAACTCTTTCCTATTTAACAGGAAACACACTTTAAAACCTATTTATTATTTTGCATCAGATGACAAAACAATATGAATGATAGCATGGCAACAGAATGATGATAATGACTGCTCCGCGCATCCACAGGTGGGTGAGAATGTTTGTTTAAAAATACAGAAAGCTGTCTGCTAAACATCCATTACAAGTTCTAGGAGATTCAGAATAAAACAGCTTTTCTTTTTTTTTTGAAAAAAAAGTCTGCAGAGGCATAATTTTTAAATGCATTCTCAACTCAGCATTCAGTCCTAGAGAAAGTTCTCATCAGAACTTTTTGCAACTCTTCTCCAGTGACCTAGAAGGAAATAATTTGCTATGGGAGAAGCAGTTACGGGAAATGAGGAATCTCTAAGACAAGGGTCTGTAGGATCACTATCCAGGTCTTGTTCCTCCCACCATACCCTTATCTGGTTTGATGAACACTGCACAGAAGACACTGTGTTAGGCTATGTTATTTCAGTCCTTTTCTCCTGAGGATTGGGAGAATCCTAAGCTTTTCCAAGCTCTGTGGGAAGGAAGCCACAGCTATACCCCACCCTGACTAACTAAGGCAACTTACTCCATGGGAGAAATCTGTTTCATGAAATTAGATCTAAGAGGAAAATTGAACCAAATCAATCATTTTTGCTCTAAAAAAGAAAAGCCTTGGACTTCTCAGAAAAATGCATCGGACACCTTTGATAATTTTTGTTTAGATTTAGTGTTTTCTAAACCCCTCAAAGAACAAAAAGCTCCAGAACACTTTGATATTATGCCAAGACAAGCAAGCATATTTTGAAATAGTATGAACAACATTTTATATGCTATTATATTTATATTTACCAGTACTAGGAACATACAATACAATGCACATGCTTGATAGTATTAGAGAGATCACAAAAATACTCATCAGTATCAAACAATAGAGCATAACGCTTTTCGCATGAAAATATGACAAAAGAACAAACGGAAAGACAAGTCAAGATTCGACTGAAAGAATAGAATTATTTACCTTTGAGAAATACATAACTAATACTCAAAATAGACAATAATTCTCTTGTAGACGTAACTCAGTAAAATAAATCTTCTCCAGTTATGTTTCTCAATGCCCGCTGAAGGCTCATGCACAGTTTTAGGTGCGTATCGTAAGTGTAGGATGTACGCCAAGTGCAGTCAGCTCACACTCTGTCTCCCCTGCGTCCCTAAACTACAGTTACAACATTTTCGCTTTCTACTGGTATGTTTATTCAAATAATCACAAAACCTCAATTGTGTTTCAGGTTCACTGAAGCATCCTCAATATTGGTACACTGAGAATTCAGGAATTCTGGAATTCTGTGCTGCCAGACTCACTATAGGGTATAACTATAGAGTAAATCTGGGAAATACTTAAATGCACCTTTAGAGAAATTAGAACAGTTTGAAACTTAATCAGCACTCTCACTTACTGAAGTAATGCTAGCATCTCTTTAGGCTTTGGGGTTTTAATTTTTTTACCCTCCATGACATATTTTTCTAAGCAGATTTTTACCAAGTATAAAAACTACCTAAAATCTTAAGAAAGAAATAAACTGAATGGCCACATGAAAATTGGGGCAGGCAAAAGAATGAGCTTGCCAAGGACAAAACCATAACATCGGCAACCAAAGTTTGTATCGGGTAACTCATCCCTTACAAAGTCTTGAGAAAGTAAAACATTTAGTGATACGTCTAGTGAAAGAAGTTTCTCTCGCTACATTTTCCCAGTCATGCAACAAAGCTTTGTGGATGAAGAAGCCGGGCTTATTAAACCAGTAGCCCAAGCCATGCATATTAACAAATATTTGTGGAATTTCAGTCAAATGACCTTCTTCAAATTTATTTCGATTACTGTAGAAATGCATATCTGTAAACTATCGTGGTTTCAGTACTTGCTAGCAGACTGGCATTGGCCATACAGGAAATGATGAACGAGAAAACAAAAAAAAGCACACTATCAGTGACAGCTTCATACACCTGTCCTTGAATCTGAAATGATTTAAGATTATAATTGAGAGATGACAACCATTTCCTCTATTCAGACACAAGAAATGGATGATGGGAATGACTTATCAATAGCCTAGAAACTAAGGTCTCCCAGAACCCGGGTGTTGTTTAATTACCAAACTAAATTTTGCCAGAACACTGATGACTAACAACTGCCTTGTACTCAGGAACCCAATCTAATATTTCATTTGAAATTTACAGTAAGAGAGACAATAATCCTTTTTTTCCTGGACGTTAATAATCTCTAGTAAAAAGGAGTGTATCTAGTAATAGGAAAAAGGGCACGTGAAATCATACAGAGGCCAGATGAAGTTTCAACGCACCTTCCACGTATAGTATTTGTACTGTATGCACTGTACTTTTGAAAAAAGTTATTTTCTCTCACATGGCAATTTTCTCCATATGTGAACAACCAGCTTCCCCCCCGATTATCTTCCACTCAAGACAATGTCAATTTGGATCTGACTTCAATGCATGTGTACCAAAGCAAACAAACAAAACACCCTGAGGTTGTTATCTGTCATCATCATTTTGTTGCTTGCTGTTTTATGAACCGTGGTATGTTAGACCTACACTGGCGATATCAGAAGTGGGCAGGGTGAAGAGCACGTCAGCATGTACATCAGGAGAGGGTAAGCAGAAATGTGCCGAGAGCCAACCCTTGTCTTACAAAAGCTAGAGAGTGGGGTGTATCACAGTGCTCATCCCCAAGCCAAATGGAGCACGGCCTCTGTGAAAATCCCAGCTGCACCCTTTTGGTTTCTCAAGTTTACCACAGTTTGTGTAGAAAGCATAAACTGGGACAAAAGCGATGAAGTGATGCTGTAATCCAGTTCCACACTCCATATGGCAAGTCACAGCTCCATGTCTTGCCACTGGAGTTGACCAAGAAGCATGGACAGCATTGGCTATGCAGTAACATTACTCTGGAACAAGCCAGAGCTGTGGTGCTCTGTAGAGCTGTGTGATGCTAAAAAGGTCATGGACCAGGCTCCAGCTCTAGCTACAGGCTTGTGTCTGGGCCAACCATTCTATCGACTCTTGGTAGCAGCAGTTATGGAGAAGGGCAGCTTCCTGCATTTCCCCCATAGGCATGTTCTGCCCACTGGTCTGTCTGTCTGTCTTCCCCCTTCCCTCCAATTTTTCAAGTTATTTGGTAATTTCAAAGACAGTTAATAGTAGTGTCGAAGTCTCAAATATACTAAATTCCTGTAAATTCTACGGAAGGCACAGAGATGACAGACTCTGTTAGTGCTCCTGCTGAGAAAAATAATGCGATGTGATGCAATGCTCAACCTTAATTAGAAACATATGGGTGTGTGTGTGTGTGTGTGTGTGTGTGTGTAAAAAACACACACACACACAGAAGGAGAAGGTCAAGAAATTGAAGCAAAGCAAAAAGAGTTTGTTCCTCATATAACAAAAGGGTAAGCTGTGCTACTCCTGGCTGCAGGACGTGGCGAATGCTAAAGACCAGCATGGGTTCAAAGACTCAGTTTTGTAAGACAGTATTACAGAGGGAGAAAGGCAATGCACATGTGAAAAAGTGCAACTATCTCTAGTTCGAAGTCCCTCAACCGACATTTAATAGGGAAGCATCATTACACGCTCACCGAATTCCTATTATCTTCTCTAAGCATTTGCTTTTCACTACTCTAAGAGACAGGATACTGTTTCAGAATAACCTCTGGTCTAATGCAGATTAGCTGTTCTTACATTTTACAAATATTCAAACCGTAAGAAAGCTTCAACCAAGTCTTTTGCCCTATCAGACACCAGAGAACCCATTTGGCAGGGATGACTTCCATCCTTTATAGATTCGTTGTGTTTAACATATACTATATGTTATAGTATATAACTATACACTGCAGTGTATATAAGATTAGTCAGCTGTCAGTTACAAATCCCTTGGAAATCCAGGTTCATTTGTTCTGCAGCTCATAGAACTTAGCACTCTACATTTCTTAAAAAAATAAAAAAAGTTACCTATATTCTGCTGCTTTGCACAAAGATAGCGGCATCAAAAGAATATTTAAAAGTAATAAACTGAACCACTTACAGTTAACGTAAGTTCGTATGTAGTTAAATTTGGCCTACCAGATATTCACAGCTTTTCCAGTCAAACAAATCTAAGGTGAAACTTTTCTCATAAATCTCAAGAAAATCTGCAGCACACCTTTGAGTCTATATGAGCTCTCTAGTTTTTAATTAAATATAGCATAATTAAATGTAATCATTAAATCAGTTTCTTGAAAGCAATTTATTTGCAGTAAGATCAAGCATGGAATTAACGCAAAGCAAAAGTAATGATTTTTCAGCCCCAAATGGCCTGTCTCTCATGTTTACCCATAAGCTTAATTCGAGGCTGAATTTCTACCATTCCTTTGATTAATTCTCATGCTTGATCCACAATGTAAATGAATTATCATATCAAATTTTCAAGGGACTTATTTTCAGTAAAAAGAACAGGGGAGTCGGCTATGAACGAATTACTAACTACTATCCTACAGCCAAAGATTGATTATGGACTCTGGCATTCATGACTATTTATCTAGAATATGAAATCAGATCAGTAAGTATGTGCAGCTTTCAGTGAGACAGGAAACCATTCACCTCTCTAAAGAAAGAATTGACTAATAAACAGCACCATTTTTTGTTCATGCTCAAAAACAATGGGTACTAGAAATAGACTATTCTTTACCATAGGGAAAAAATGGCAATTTGCTAATTACCTGTAAAGAGCTAGACAAATCTATACAACATATAATATAAATAATTCTAATCCTAGCTTTTACATAAGACATGTAAAAATATATAACACTGAAAAACCTGACAGAAGCCACAACTGTTCAGGCAACTTCCTGCCGTAAATCATAATAGGTGTAGTTCTGCTGTATTATAGGCCCTCATTTTCCAAGCAATCCACTCCTATCACTCACTAGGTGATTCACACAGATTTATTGCACCCATCATAGCTTTCAGTCTCCATAACTGGAAATAGGACCCACAGATCTGATCAGTAACTGACATTCTTCCTGTATGTCCTACTGAAATGATATATTAGTCAGGTAGCATACGGTCATTGCAAGACTCCAGCAACACTTTCAAAAGTTATTTTATTAATTTTTATTAGATTTTAAACATAGAAGAATATTAACAGAGTTCATATTCCATTTCATTTATGGAAAAATTACCGGTTATTGCTTGCAAATTATTGTTAAAGCTCCCATTGACATTAATAGTGTAGACTAAGAACTGCAATACATTATAATAGCCTTGAGTTGTGAATATCCAAGCAGCAAAAAGCATCACTCTAATAACTTGAAAAATTACCTTTTTCATGCATTTGAATAAAAGATTAAACTTTTAAATCTATACATCCATTTGATTGTCAAGATGGTAGATATGGATGCAGGTTTGGCTTACTGAGCACATATATGACTGGGTATTAATAAACCTGAGTCCTGTACCTTGACTAAAACAGTCAACCAGTTTCCTTACATCTGCATCCCAACTGGAAACACAGAAGTAGAAACATTTGTTGGGCAAAATTATTAGAATAACCTTATCAATGATAAAAAATGATGGGTGACACGAAGTTCAATAGTCATTTAGATGTGATTATTTCTTAGGACCTTTTTTGCCAGTTATTTTCTGCATAATGAAATGCAAAAATTATAGGTAGCAAAGATAATCTTTTATTTAGATATATACATACGTTTTTGCACTTTGTTAAAAAATTGTGAACAGCTACAAGAAAAGCCTGCACAAAATGCTGTCTGACTGGTAATCTCTGCACAATTACGTACAAACTTGCAGTGTAAAAGCATCCATGACAGAGGATAAATTCCTTTGCTTCAGATCACCAGGATCCCTGCTACCCAGTGGCAGACAAATGAATTTTGAAATTTTGTAATTTATGCACCCCACCTGGATACATAACAGCTTTCAATGATTATCAGCAGCTGACACATTATGCAGAAATCAGTCTTGAAAAAAGCCCTGTAAACTATTCTGGAAAATAATGTTTATTAAAACCAGTGTTCCTTGACCAAAAAAGAAAGACACACAAAAAAAAGAACATCCGCCAAGTTTATATGCTTGAATTTGCACATGATGATGTATCCTGTCTTAAACAATGCTTAGAAAGCAAACAGTCAATATAACAAAATTGACTCTTTGATCACTAATGAGTATATACGTGAGCCCTCAAAGACATGAAAGCCATGGAAGCATATGCAGATCATAATTTAAGCTTGACTGCACGTATAATTCCTCAGCTCTCATTATGTTCATACTCTGTGCAGTGTTTATATCACAGAAATACATTA